>NW_015151577.1:185549-197293 GCF_000732505.1 Cyprinodon variegatus | reverse complement strand
TTTTCATGCATTCGTGTGGACGCTCACATTTATTTTACGTCTCCGTCTTTATGGCAAACGTTTTGGAAAATATCAGCGTTTCGTGTTCGTTTTGACTTCGTGTGGACGGGGCCTAAGTCTTTCACCAAAGGAGCTGCTCAGCTCTTCTACACTCTGGTGCAGGGGGTGACAGGTGTTAGGTCCATGATGGACGTAAGTTTGAACAACACCCTACACTCAGACACGTCCTCAGTACAGAGTGTATCCCAGGAGAGAAGTGGCCCTTTTCACCAGCTTATTCAGTCTCTTTCTGTCCCAAAAAACGAAATCAAATACTCAAAAATCTCAGGGTTTGGAAAACACAGCATATGTACTGGTATTGCTTAGTGAACCAAGGGCTGAGTGCTGTATTTTCACTTATGTTTTGTTTTTGCACTATATAAGCTTACTGTTTGTGACTACAAAGATTTAAAGTTAACTTAGTCAACTAAAAGTATGTTTAAAGGTATAGTGGAGGATTTTCATGATTTTTTAAAAGACCCACCCCCTCCACTGAAATAAAAAATGCACCTGCACAACCCTGTACCTGCTCCCGAGAGGGAATGACTGTTAAACGCGTGCAAGAGCATGCACAAGCCCATTTCTCCTCATGCACACTCTGTTTAAAAGTTGCTGTTTGCATCGCTCATACAAGCTTACTTTTCAAAGAAGAGTTGCAATTTTTTCATTATGTCAAAATCACCACTGGTTATTAAAAATGGAGATGAGCACGTAGGACGACCTTAGTAAACATATCACCACAATGATTGACAATTAGGAGGACCACTTATTTAGATGATCCACTCAGAAAAAGAACCTCCTCCACTATACCTTTAAACTAAAAGAGCTACAGATCTATAAATTGCTACTAAAACTAAATCACATCTTGTTTTAAATGCCATAATGTCAGTTTGCACTGTCATACTAAGTATGCTATTAGATTTTTTTGAGATGGATGCCAGTTATCTGAATTTAGTTGTGATAGGAAATATTGAAAGATAGATTTAATGTGACAAAGATAAAAATCATATGAAATGTGAAAATGTGTCACTCTTTTTTTCTTATAGGTGGTTGAATGCATATGAATCATTTTTCAAAGTGGTTTTATTGCTTTATTAGATGTCACAAACACAGAGAACATAAGAGAAGAATACCACGCAGGAGGTTAAAAGCCCAAGAATTGTTAGTTACAAAGCCCATGTAGAAGCTCTATCATGCTTTGGTGTCTGCTTGTGTGTGTCGATGGCATCACAAACATTGGTCTGCAAGTCATGACGTGTTCTTAACTTTAAATAGTTGGACCCATCTTAGGTTTAAGCTACTCTTAGTTGTGGTGGTAGTATTGGTGATCATCTAGCTATACTTTTTTAATAAATCTATCTTGATCACACAAAGTTCACTTGACCACACACATAATATAATAGTTTGTATTGTCCTTATACATTATATATAGTTGTTGGATAAAAGCAGTTCCCATGTCCAAAACTTTGTGAATGGTTTGTGTTTTTCAGAGCTTTATTGGGTAAAATATGGATGATTAAGTAAACACAGTACAGAATACAATGCATTTCTTCAAATAATAGGGATTATTTATGTTATAAAAAGTTTGGTAAAGATAAGTAAGGTGAAAACTTTAGCAACACTTAAAGTATAAGGAGCGTATGCCTGTATTAATGGCCTATGCCCCTTTTTATGCAGAAGCTGTGGTCTATTATAAACAAACCCGGCATGAAAATGTGCTATCCTTCACACCAACACCATAGGCTATGCAAATTCTAAAGACATGAGAAATTGTTAAAACCGAAGGTTGATGAATTCTAGCTAGATTGCATTACTCCTCTCAATTACTCTGACTTCACTTAGGAAATGTTATATCTAGATCAGATATCAGATATGAAACTGTAGGGTGATATATGCTTGCACCGGTCCATGCTTCATTTGGTACGAGGCTGCACAAAATGTAATACATAACTTACATTATTTTTTACATTTTACAAAAATAATGCAATGACTGAACATTATCAAACAGTAAACCTGTAACAACTGTTCTAACCTTATGAAAAGAACAGAGAAGTTTTCTACACAACTGAGACTTCACATTACATTCCTCAAGATGGAAATACAAAATTAATAACTAAATAAAATAAAAAAAATAATTAAAAAAGGCTCACAATTTTCCTTGAAAGCAAAAGTTGGGGTCTCTTTCATAGAGTTCCCTCTGATTCTTAAATTTAATTTTGCACTCCTTTCTTTGCCCTCAATATTCTTAACCAATCCAATGTAATGGTCTATGCCTAGTTGAGCCACTGCTCCACCTGGCTATGTCAGTGTGTCCTTGGCAAGACACTTCCCCTGCCTTACCTGCTGTTTTGGTGCAGAGAGACCAAATATATGATGGCCACATTTATGTCAGTCTGTCAAGATTTGTTTTGGTGAGGGCTAAATCAGTAACAGGACATCAGGAGACACATGATGGCGAAGGATGATTCAGTGCAGAAGACAGAACCCGATGAAAACAACTGCTGAGACCAGGTGGAACAGTCTGACCCAGATCTGTGGTGGGTACAGTATAGCTTTCTACCATCAGTGTGTGAATGACTGAATGAAGTGTAAAGAACTTCAGAGTCCTTGGACTTGATAAAGTGCCATATAAGTGCAGGTAATTTACTGTTATCATTGAATACGCCAACGAAATTAACGTTTGGAGAAATTCACTTTTGGAAATTAACTAATGACTCAACTTACCCTAAGGCACTTGGCTCAACTTACCCCACAGCCACCACTGAGGAAACAAAGTCTCAACATTTCAAGCTAATCTTTAGCTAAATACCGCATATGGTTAAATATGCAAGTAAATCATCAACATCCATGGCATCTATTTTTAGACCTGGATAAATCTCTCCGGTAAGAAAAAAACAAAAACTGTCATGCAACAGTCAAAATCACTTGTTTAGTGAAGTTCAACTTTAGTATGGATTCTATGCAATGTCTTATAAATAAGACTTCTGATTTCTTTTTTGATTTAATATAAAAAAAAAGTCAGAGATTTCAGCCTTTTTTTAATTTTAATGTTACAGAGTTAACTTTTAGAAATCTATCACAGGCACTAGGATCAACACCTGTAAGTGGAAAAACAAAATGAGGTAAAAAGGCTACAGAGTCGCAACACTGCTTCAAAAAACATTTCTGTAAATACATACGATTACTCACTAATATGTACATGATAATGTAATAAATAATTATAAAAAAACATCAAATCTTAGAAATCCATTAAAACCAATAACTAATTTGTACAAAACTTTGGACTTAAAAGACAGAAAATACAACAGAACCCCCCTCTCTCACATATAAAGTGTATTGTACTCAATGCCATAAACAATTTTAGATAATGATGGTTGCTCCTTTGTTGATTAAGAATGATTTCAGAGTACAACTGATTATAGCTGGTTAGTTATATTTTCAGTTCTATCAAAAGCTGAATATAAGCCTGAGATAAACAGTAGTATCACACTGTAAACAGTTTATTAAACATAATTTCTTAGAGATTTTACTTCTTTCACCACAGCTCAGAAACTAGAATCAGTGAAACAGTAAATATGTAGCTCTGTGTCTCAGCATTCATTTAGGTATTCACTGGTCATCCCAGATAATACACATTAGCCTGTGTTTCTTCTCCAATCAAAGAAGATCATGTCTATGGATCTGCTTTACATGTGATGAGAAGGAAAACACAACAAAATACAGCTAAACTCAAACACATAAATAATAAAAACAGAAGACAGCAAAATCTTACAAAATATATTCAGAACAGGTTAGACAGTTGATGAAATAGGACAGAAAATACAAATGTAAAACCTAATAAGTAGTAAAAAAATTAACAAATAAAAAATCTGAAATGTCTTTTGTTGAATAATTTGAACTGTTTAATGTTCTGCTAGGCTCTTTATTCATTCACCTCTTTATCTGTTTCATACTTCATACTAATTTCTATGTGCCATTACTTATCATTTTTTTCATCTTGGTAATTAGGTTTTTGAAGGAGCTATGGAGATTAATAATCTTAGGAATTCCACTTATGTTTTATTTATATGTATATCATAGGCTAAACATTTCATATATGATGCCATATTTAATGTTAAGTTAGTTGTCATTTATTAAATATCCTGTTCTGCTGTCTTAAATGTTTTTTTTTCTTTGTTTGGCTGTTAATTCTTGTGCTTTATTTCTCTTGTGCATTTGAATTCAGCCCTATATTGATGTGCTTTTGTCCATCTATGCCACCTCATTGACTTAATAGTTAGCATGACAATGAACTTCCAGACAATCAAAAAAAAAAAAAAAAAACCCTAGCTAACTCTATATTACTCTATTAAGATAAATCTGTATAACTTTGAGCAAAGATTTGTAAAACACGTTTTTCACATTTTTACCAACTACAATAAAAAGTATCTTTCACGGAAAGAATCACAATATGCATATAATAACATTATCACACAGGAACAAATATGTAAGTTGAAAAACAAACACTTGAACTTATGATACCTTAGCAGCATTATAATAAGGGAGTGTTGTTAGCTTCACTGGTGCTGCTCTTTACTTAGTTTTGCGGAACAGGAAGCCATAGCTTGGAATCATTGAAAAAAAAGGTTTTGGTCATTTTTCTATAGCAAATGCAATACAAAGAGCTTATAAAACATCCTTATTCATCCCTTTTGTTATCTTTATCTAATATTGCTGCAGCGTAACCTTCTGATTGATTAAAGTCATAACTATACATAACAAGACAGGTCTCTTTCACAAATAACAGTAATGTCCACATTGGATAACATGGGACTTTACTAATATCATCAGAATCAGGTAGAGAGCACTTCATATTTCTCAGCTGACCTCGAAGTCTTAGCTATAGATATTTGATTACAATTTTATTTTATTTTTCTTTTGGACACCAATGTGTTTAAAAGTATAGCCTTTTCTAGATTTTACAGAAAGATTTCAGTATCGGACTTTGAATAAAATCTGTCTTTCATGAGCAAATGACTCAGCGCATTTATTTATATCTAACGGTTAATACACAAAGGAGATAAAAAGTGGACACCCCTCTTTTTAAGCTAAACATAATTTTAAAGAATAAAATATAGCTTGATATTCAGACTTTTGTTCTTTATTTCTCTTTAATATGTGTGTTCATGGTCCATAACCTTAGTGTGTCTGGTCTGGCTTCTCATACACAGTCATATATGGCAAATAACTGCTTCTAATGAATCAGGTACTGGTGCAGGTTTCTCCTGTAAAAAGGAGTTTTTCTTTTCCATTGTCACACAGTGCCTTCTCACAATGAAAGACTGCTGCAAGGTTAACAAGTTGATCCAAAAAATGCTGCAAAGTCAGCAGTTCAATACAATTCTGAGACTTTTACCTATATGATCGGCTTTTATTAGCCTGTTTTGACTAGGATCTTATCAACATTATAGATGAACAAAAATTAATTAACTGAATTTGAAACACTATCAAAGGCTATCGTTATTTTTAAAAATTGCAGAGAAGCCAGTGGTTATTTACAATGAAAATGGAGATACTAAGTAGACATCCAAAATGTTCCTGTGTGAAAATCATACTGAGAACAGAACCAATTACCAACTGTAAGTTGGTGAAACAACAGGTTAAGCATTGGAAGCAGCAGAAATGTTACAGTGGTTTTACTTAAATATATGTATATATATTTATTTAATGTGTGAATAACTCATGTGCAAAGCATTTTTTCTGTATTGAAAATGATATAAAAAAGTGGATGGAAATTTGTTGAAAAACAAACGAAGATAAGTTATAATATAAGCTTTACTAAAAGAAACTTCAAGAAAATAATCTTTTTTTTCTATTTATTTTCAGTCTCTTTGCAGAAGCCAAAATCTCTAACAAATCAATCTTTTAGCCAAAATTCTTTGCTTACATTTACTTTGCATTTGAGTAAAAGTAAATGTTTGAGTTTCTATAGACAATCATTTTAAAATGAAACAAAGAAACATCATAGACAATTACTTTGTACTGTACCAAAAGTGTTCCAAAAAAAAATTTGGAATATCTTTTAAATTTGACTTTATACAGGGGGCTGGATGTCCATCTGTATCAACATCATGTACAGGTGAAGCATTTTTAAAGTAACAAAATACCAACTGACCTGCAAATTGCATGGACAAGTATGACACTTTTAAATATGGATTTGTTTTGAGATGGGAAAAGTCAACTATTTTCTTGGCTCCTCTGAGATTAGCCAATCACTTTTGCCTTCCGTACCATTTCATGTTTTAAATGCCAATGAGAGTAATGTGCTGCAGATAATAAATTGCATATAACCGCATATAAGCTTTTTACAGAACCCCATTGCAGGAATTCTACACAATAAAAAAGTAAATGGAATGGGTTGAACGTTTCGTCTTTTTCTGGTGTTCAACCATGTCTGGCTTCTCTGGTTACTCTTAGATAATGTTATTCGTTTAAATGAGATAATTACATGTTAGCTTAAGGATGTGTAAACATGTTACAGTAAATAGCTACATTCACTGAGGTGCAAGTGCATTCTTTACTAAATATCAATAACACTATGAAACTGTGATTATGTTAGTTCAAACATAGGCAGAAATACAAATAAACAGAGGAAGGGAATGCATGCTTGTTGAGTTTCTTGTAAGGTAAATTAAAGTATTTTTGTGGCAAAATTGAAAGAGGATTAAATGTCAGGGGAAACAATGACAGTGCTGTTTAATTCTTAACAAAAATAGCTACTATTTACATAGAAGACAAAAACACCAATATGGTGTTTGCTTTTTTGCCAACAGTTCTTTTGTTCCAACTTCAGCATGCAAAACCTTTAAAACATAGCCTTAGACACTCCACTTTATGAATGATGCTTTCAGGTTGAGCTGATTTGCACAGACTCGCTCTTTGTAGCATCCCAGCGTAGAACACCAGGGCAGTCGTCAGTGTTTAAACAAAACAAGTTTTCTAGGAAGAAACCTGTATTTGTTCCTCTGCCTTCTAAAATGTTCTGATATGGCTTTTTGAGAACCTCTACATGTTTATTTGCAGGTGTGCACATCATAGACTCTTACACATTCCTGGCAGCTGACATAGCAGCACCAATGGAAAATGCAGTGACACTTCTCCTTCCTCTTCTCAGTCCTGGTGTTGTGACCTCTGCCGCAACATAGTAGATCACAGCCGTCTATGCCATGGGATGTCAGGTTGCAGATGCGATCTCGGGTACCAAAGGATCCTGTCTCTGGGTTGGGGTCGCAGAAATTGGGGGAGCTTTCGTAATAAACCAGATCACGATCTGTGGGGGGCTTGAAGTAGTTGTACTTGGGTCTCAATGTCTCCACCCAGCCGCGGGACTCCTTGTGTTTCTCCACAAGCATCTCAGAAGCGCTGTCATATTTGTCCTTCATGTAGTCGCCAATGACCCGAAAGTCTGGTTGAGACCACCAGCATGTCTTGACTTCACAGCTGCCTGAGAGCCCATGGCACTTGCACTTCAGGAACATGTTGTCATTGAGGGACTGTAGATTTTTCATAAAAGCAAAATCCCAATAGGTTACTAGTATATCTTAGACCAGAGCAGTTGTTACATTACAGAATCTAAAGAACAACTGACCATTCTTCCTGCCTCGTTGTTGTGGCGGTTCATGGCAGAGCGTGCATCCGGACGGTTCTCCCTCGCGTCTGCAAACTCACGGGACACCATGCTTCCGAATTCAACATCTTCGCTGCAGCCACCCCATTTCCAGCCCTCTCCAGGGGGTCCCTTGTGACGTGCGTCGCATCCACAGATGGTGGCTGAACCATCAGCGCAAGCCCGGGTCACAGCAAAAGCAACCCCCGCTGACGCAATGGCATGAACAAAGGCAGACTCTCGAGTGGCTAAAAAGAGAAATAAAAGAAAATGGGTTACAAAACTATTGTAAACAAACTGTATAGTATAAATGGTCTTTAAAAAATTTGGATTACCTTCAAGTAAGAATATCAAGAGCTTTCATATCTACTAATATATTTCTTGGTTACCTCCTCTTACAGAGATATGGTTTCATGTTATTCCCCGCTGATGTCAACATTAAAATAACTGCATATTAAATGCTAAATTATTAATGATTTCACCTGTTTGTCATTTATATACTACTTTGAGGCTTTGTTCAGCCCAGACATCAATCGTGCTGTCTCTAAATAAAGCTGGAAAGGCCTCCATGTCTCTATTTGACATAGCTAACTGATGAGTCAGAGGGATCAGGATCTTCCACAAAGATGAGAGGAAAAGACAGGCCTGACAGGCCTATAATTAAGAGACTCAATTAAGCTTTTGAAAGGTTAGGAAACAACCTAGCGAGGTGGAGACAATGTACCACGTGGAGAGTAGTCTTTATTGACCAGGTACCTAATTCACTCCCCAAATTGAGTGCATATATGAAAACAAAGACTTTCTTTACACCTCACATGAGGCGTAACATGGAAAAGCAAACAGAAAACCAAGCAAGAGAAACAAGTACACCTGAAAATGAGTAGTATGCTTATTAACGGTATACAGCTGACTTGTTTGACTGAGTCAGAGAGCCAGAGAATGTTTCTGTCTAAAGAAACAAAAAAGGAAAGAGGGAGAGAACAAATGAAAGAAAAGAAAAAAGGAAGGTGCATGTAGCTAAAGGCAGGAGGAGCCCCTCCCTTTCAGCAGGTTGCAACCAGTTTAAGGACTAAAGGGCATTAAAACAGTGATGCAAGAAAGAAGGTCTTTTTGACTCCTCCACCACCCATTTCATCTGGTAGTGAATGCATCCACGGTAACTAAAAGTCAACAAACCTAACCATCAGACCTCATGCTCTTCAACTGCAACACAGTTAATTTATTTTCAAGTCAAACACTCCAAATAGAATAATAATCTGAACAACCAAAATTGTCTTAACTTAAATGTACCACGAGAGGCATGTGTCTTAAAAGTTTTATTGCAGTTATTCCAGTAACTACTTAGTATACCATACTGAGGTATGTTCATAAACAACTGCTGGATTGGTTCAAAGATGCCATGACATGATGTGTTGCAGTGTTACTCATTAAGTGTATTTTTTATCTCATAAATTGAAGTTTGAATTTGAGAAAAAGGACAGCAAGGTCTCTAGACATTAAGATCAGGGATTCTGATTCATCAAATGGGTACCCAAGATTATCATTGGTACCAAGGAGCCGCAAGACTACTGTGCTAAATCTGGACAGGTTTTACTCATAAGTCATTATGGCACAAAAACACACATGGATGTTGCAAGTCAAATCAAATCTGAAAAAGACATTTTTTTTTATTTTTTATCTAACCTATAAGCTCTAAATCCACTATAGCTGTCTTGCATAAAAACATGGCTGACATTTGTAGTAAACAAACTGCACTTCTAACAATTAGCATCATAATAAAAGCTTTTAGATGAAGATCACTGTATCCCCTCCCTTGGTGAGCATAGTTCTATTGTTTTTTCAAGATGTGAAAAAAGAAAATATCTTTTTATGATTTTTCACACCAATGGCCTGATTTTCAAAGCATCCAAATAAGGAGCATCAAATTTTGCTTGGGCAAAAAGTAAAAAAATAAAAATAGACATGTAATAAGAAAGTGTGTTCATTTCAATCCAATTTAATTTAATTCTGTTTATTTATATAAACAAATGCTATTATTCACACATCATCTCAAGGCACTTTACAGAGACAATTCAGTCGGATCATTAAGCCAGATTGATTAAAATGTTGCAAGAAAAACTGGCTGATTGCATCGTTTCATTGACTTTTCAGGATTCACTCCTCCTGGATTAGGATGTGGCGACAGTAGACATTTGCTTGCATTGTGACTCTTAAACAATCCCTTACTCTAGGTGTGCATGTAGTGACAGCAAGAGGAGAAACTCCCTTTTAACAGGAAGAAACCTCCAGCAGAAGCAAGCTTAGTTGATAAGCCAAGGACAACTGAGGATTTGAGAGGACAGAAGCAGACACACAGAAAAGGAACATAGAAGAACTGATCCATAAATTGTTGGTATACTAGAGAAAGGAACAGTACACTAGCTCCATATGTAGCTCTGTCTAGGAATTAGACAGTTAAGCAGATGAGCTCTGTGCCAGTTTTTATGCCAAAAGATATGAAAGAGGGTACATACATTTAGTCACAGTAAAGACTAGGTCAATAGGTATATCCAGGAAAGAAAAAGGACTAAGCCCTGAAAAACAGGCCCAACTTTATCATCTATAATCAGACATGTTGATGGCAGCAGCTCAGCTGTTTTTTTTCCCTCCCGAAAGGTGTTTCAGCCAAACAGAACCGGGCCAGATGAAGCTACTATCACAAGAAATAGCAGCAGGAACATAAAGTTCGGGGTTAAACTAACAAATACCGCAGTATTGGGAACAGAGACTAAATTAAGGAGAATGATAAAAAGCAGTCTAAATGTCCTCCAGCAGTCTAAAACCCCATTTACAATACCGTCTGAAAACCAATCTGTGCCGAGTTCAGACTGAGCTTGGATCAGTTAACTGTGCCGAGTTTGGTTCCCTCACGACTGTTTACACACCCCGCTAGCCCGGCTCCTTCCCTTTTAAACAGACCCATCATAGGTGGAGGCCTTAACATTCAGGAAGTCTGGTTATAATGGTGATATTGTTTGTGGAGAGTCAGGCGAAAAAGGCAGCCTTTGGTGAATTTACTTGACAGAGTCAGCTTTTGGGAAGTGAATACGACAAATGATAGTGTAAATCAGGACTTAAAGATGCAGGAAACAATTATAGACGTTAAAGTTCACACTGCTAAGCAGAGTCATCACTGGAAATCGTGAGGCAAGGTAGGGAAGCTAGTATTTTTATGCATGTAGGAAATTTCATGATTGCGGAGGCTGACCATAGGGAGATGACACGGTCTGCCGAGCCCTACTGATGAACTAGTACCAGTTTTGGTTGTGTTTGGTGCGGTCCAGTTTAGTTATGTGTGCCAATTACTCTCAACAGTTGTCTCGGTTACTGTGCTTGGACCGATTTTGGCACGGTTTCGAAAGGGTAGTGTAAATGGAGCTTAAGCCTAAAACAGCATAACTATAGAGATAGCTCAGGATAACCTAAGCCATTCTTACTATAAGTTGTAATAAAACTGAATGTTTTAAGCCTAGCCTGCCTCACTAAAAGTAGTAGTTGGAGCCTTTTAACTAAAAAATGTGCTCCATTCTACTTCTAAATTTTAGGATCTACTGATAAACCTCCAGACTGAGTGCGAAAATCTCTGTTAGGAAGACAGGCAACTTCAGATCTCTGATATAAGATGGAGATGGATTTTGTTTTTAAGGATTTATGAATAAGAAGGAGAATTTTAAACTCTATCTTAGATTTAATAGCTGGAGCCAATGAAGGGATTAGCCGAAGGCTTTTAACTAAAGTTCATGGACTTCCTGATAGTAAAGAATGACAATAATCCAGCCTTGAAGTAACAAATGCATGGACTAGTTTCTAAGCATTATCCCCGGTCATGGTATTTGTAAGACAAAGCTTCTATTTTGTCTGCATTCAAAAGCAGAAAGTTTAATGTCATTTGGATATCTATGTGTTGAAACCAAGCACGTAGTTCCTGTAATGGGTATGTTTCTTTGGGATTTATGGACAAATAAAGCTGTTGTCATCAGCTGATGATTCTAGCTATATATATATCTATATATATATCTAT
>NW_015151577.1:170526-185334 GCF_000732505.1 Cyprinodon variegatus | reverse complement strand
ATATATATATATATATATATATATATATATATATATATATATATATATATAAAGATATTTGGCCATAGTACAGATCCCTACGTCCAATCGAATCAAGATTTTCTTAAAGATTAATTTGCATTAATCTGTGCAAGTTTGAACAGTTGTTTTCTGTCTACATATATTCTTCTATTGTTACTTTTGATTGCCAAAATATATACACATGCATACAGACTCTATTTCTATCATCTGTCATTGTATTAGTGTGTCCTTTGTAGCCACAATGACCCCCAAATGTTTAGTCAGTTTGCACCTGACCTCCAAATGTATTAAACATAGTCACAAAAACTGAGGATGCAATCTGTGTCTTGATGAATCTCTTTATTAGTGGTAACTATTGTACTTGCATATATTTCCCTCACACATCTGCACAGTTTAGTAATTAAAATATGATCTGTGAATGCACAGGTTAAAAAAAAGGTTTTCAAGTGCTGTTTTTGCTGACTGTCACTTTGCTCGTGTCACAATACATGCAGAACTCTTGAAAAATGGGCCCTAAGTATTGGAAATAAATACTGGAAATAAATATGTCAATATTGAAATCTAAACCTGGAAAATAGCTTGAACTTCAGATTCCAGAAGCAAAGACACTAATCCTGTTCATGGCTCACTGTTATCTGTAACATCACAATTGACATATTTAACTTGAAAATATCCACTGCTCAAAAAAATTAAAGCAACACTTTCAAAACACATCAGATCTCAGTGGGGCAAAAAAATCATGTTATTTATTTATACTGATATGGACTGGGTAATTGTTAGGAACAAAAGGATGCCACATAATTTGATGGAAATGATAATTATCAACCTACAGAGGGCTGAATTCAAAAACACCCCAGAAATTGCAGTGAAAAAATAATGCGGCAGGCTAGTCCGTTTTGCTGAAATTTCATTGCAGCAACTCAAAACAGTATTCAGTAATTGCATGGCCCCCTCATGCGTGTATGCATGCCTGAGAACGTCGGGACATGCTCCTAATGAGACGACAAATGGAGTCCTGGGGTATCTCCTCCCAGATCTGGACCAGAGCATCACTGAGCTCCTGGACAGTCTGAGGTGCAACCTGGCGGCATCGGATGGATCGAAACATAATGTCCAAGAGTTGTTCTATTGGATTTAGGTCAGGCAAGCGTGAGGGCCAATCCATGGTATCAATTCCTTCATCCTCCAGGAACTGCCTGCATACTCTCACCACATGAGGCTGGGCATTATCGTGTACCAGGAGGAACCCAAGACCCACTGCACCAGCATAGGGTCTGACAATGGGTGCAAGGATTTCATCCCGATCCCTAATTGCGGTCAGGGTGGTGTTGTCTAGCCTGTATAGGTCTGTGCGTCCCTCCATGGATATGCCTCCCAAGACCATCACTGACCCACCACGAAACCGGTCAAGCTGTACGCTGTTACAGGCAGCATAACGTTCTCCACAGCTTCTCCAGGCCCCTTCACGTCTGTCACATGTGCTCAGGGTGAATCTGCTCTCATCTGTGAAAAGCACAGGGCGCCAGTGGCGGACTTGCCAATTCCAGTGTTCTACCAATCAAGCTCCATGGTGCCGGGCAGTGAGCACAGGGCCCACTAGAGGACGTCGGGCCCTCAGGCCACGCTTGGGAAGTCTGTTTCTGATTGTTTGGTCTGAGACATTCACACCAGTGGCCTGCTGGAGGTAATTTTGTAGGGCTCTGGCAGTGCTCATCCTGATCCTCCTTGCACAAAGGAGCAGATACCGGTCCTGCTGATGGGTTGTAGACCTTCTTCGGCCCTGTCCAGCTCTTTTGGAGTAACTGCCTGTCTCCTGGAATCTCCTCCATGCTCTTGAGATTGTTCTGGGAGACACAGCTGGCAATGGCACGTGTTGATGTGCTATCCTGGAGGAGTTGGACTGCCTGTGCAACCTATGTAGGATCCAGGTAGCGCCTCATGCTAAGAGTAGTGACAGTGACCATAGACAAATGCAAAACTGGTGAAAAAGAGTCAGAAAAGATGAGGAGGGGGAAAAAATGTCAAAGGCCTCCACCTGTAAAACCATTCCTGTTTTGATGGTCGTCTTGTTGATGCTCCTCTAGTGCACCTGTTGATAATTTCAACACCAAAGCAGCTGAAAATGATTAATATAATATCCCAGAAGTTTAATTAACTTGATGCTATACTCTGGTTACAAAGTGTTCCTTTATTTTTTTTTTTGAGTAGTGTATAAATGATATTTTTAGATTAATATTAATATTATCTAGATGGTTAAAATTGGGAAAAATATCCAATATACAAAATTGAAATAGAAAAATAATGTATGAGTGTTAGCATAACTAGTCCCATGATTTCTTTTAGGGACTGTAGTCTCTAACAGACAAAAGAAAGATGTTTAAAGCAGGTGTCCATAGTCTTCACTGTGTCTTTTGTAATATTAGCACAAGAAACATTGCCAGTCTGATCAGACAAACCTAAGTATTACAATTATTTTCTATTAAAAATGCAATCTTAAATCCTATAAAAGCTAAATAGTATAACTCTTACAGACAATGCAAAGTATTTTCTCCCCAGGGGCTGAATATTAAACCCAAGAAAGACAATCCACCAGAATTATTTTTGCTTTTCATATGAGATGTCACCATTCGTACTTCTGATTTTCTAGAACGTTTTAGTAGCCATATGCACCTAATGTTATGGCAGCTACTTCACCAGGAGTTGTCCTTGCTTACATAAGTTCAGCAGCTTCTCTCTGTTTTACAACCAATTTACGGTCAGTTTTTCTTGGACAATGCTTTTCAACCAAACTTCACCAGATACAAGCAGGCCAAATGGTCCCTACAACCTGCTGGGGGGTTCAATCCCCCATTGTGCTGTCACAGTCACGCTGTGTTAGTACTACAATGGACCCAGATATTTTATATGAAATTTGCCTTGGCCAGTGATTAGTGGGGACCAAGTTAAGTCATAGCAACAGAGAACTATGCTTTGGCTGGACCCTGCTTGTCGGCAGACAGGGAAATCCCTATTCACATGGTTTAATAAAACAATCTAGAGGGCGTGTGAATGGGGAAAAGCACTTTTTCTCCTGCTTAATCTCATGGTTGAGAAGATATTGTGCTCTGAGCAGCACCCAGTGGGGAGTGGGGCTAAGGTCCCCCCATCAACTCCATTTACCACACCCCTTCTTTCTTTCTTGCCCAGAGTTAATGATATACTGATGTGCTCACTTCCCTCCCCCAGCTTGATGAGACATACGCTCTGTGAAAAGCTGAGACCTTTTAGCTCATCCTAAATAGTTACACTTTCTCATCTTCAGGTCATAGGTCGTAACCCGTATCTCCTGACATCCTCCTGGTTAATTTAAGAAGGATTTATTGATTTCTATTAAACTTCATTGTTTAAAAAGCACTTGCAGAAGAATTCCTACCACTTTTGCGAGGTTACAACAACCAACCTTTGAATATTTCACTGTATTTTTATATGATAGACTCAGACAGGGTAGCACATCATTGTGAAATGAAATAAACCAAAATGCATAGCTTGCAAAAACGTTAACCAAAAATAAATCATAAAACAATCAGATGGATTAACAAAATACACCAGCTTTAAGCGATCTAAACACATTATAAATAAAGCTATTCTTTGAACATCTCAAAGATTTGATAGACAACAATACTGAAGAAAAGCATCATGAAGGCCTGGGAACACAATAGAAATCTGAGATACAGGGCAGCTAAACAGATTAATGCATTGCTAGATCACAAAAACTTATTCAACGCTTTAAAAATCTAAAGCAATTTAGAAGAGTTTGACCAAGCTGTAAACCTAAAAAGTCACAGGCCAACAATCCGGGTAAGAATAGGATAAAAAAAAAATCACGCTTCTCATCTATAAAACCCTAAATAAGCAAGCTCCAACTTAAATCAGAGATCTGATTGTTCCATATAATTTTAACACAGCGCTTCACTCTCAATCTCCAGGTTATTAGGCTTCTTTCCTGTAGAACCAACTACGAGTTTTAGTCTGTGTGGCAGACACCCTATCTCCTTTTAAGACTAGGCTTAAAACTTTCCTTTTTGATAATGCTCATAGTTAGAGTGGTTTAGGTCATCCTGAGCTATCTCTATAGTTATTCTGCTATAGGCTTAGACTGCTGGAGGACATAGGGACCACTTTTCATTTTGCAGTCTTTCTTGGTTCAACCCCTAATTGTATATTCTTTCTTTTTTCTGTTTTAATCTCTGATTTCTAGCTCCATCTGGCCTTGTTCTATTTGGCTCTGACACCATCCTGGTTGGGCTGCTGCCATCAGCGCCTCTGATTATAGACAATAAATTTGGGTCCGTTTTTTAGTGCTTAGTCTGGTTATTTTAGCCTTTTCTGTTACTAACTGTATGTGTACTCTTTTATCCCTTTAGGTAAAAAAATTATTCAAAGCGTCTTTACTTAGCGGTGTCTTACCTAGACAGAGCCACCAGTAGAGCTAGTTTACAATGACCTTCTCTAACATACCAATTATTTATGGATCAGTTCTTCTTGTTCCTTTTGTATTTTTTCTTCTTAAACCCCCTGTCAGGCCTGGCAGAAGGCCTCTCACACTGTGGCTGCTACTGCTGGAGGTTTCTTCCTGTTAAAATTAAGTTTTTCCTCTTCTGCTTCACTTTATGCACGCTATGTGTTAGGAACTGCTGTAGAGTCAACAACAAAATGCAAACGCGTCTGCTGTCACCACATTTGCATCCAGAAGAAGCAAGTCCTGCAAAGTAAGTTATTTGATGCAATGATGTATGCTCTGGTTAATTGTCTTTGTAAAGGATATTAAGATGACATGTAATTGGTGCCATACAAATACATTTAATTGAATTGCAACACTATCATTATTCAGAGAAGCGGCCAATGGGAATTCTGGAAGAGCTCTTTTAATGTGTTTATGTATTCCATGTAGGTAACATCGCATTAAAGGAAGAAGGTCATCTTGTCACCAAGACCATAGTTCCAGGGAATTGGATTCATCTTTACTGATTTTCCAAAAAATTATTGCCAAAGTTTTCTTTCTCCAGATTTTCAAGTTAAGTGTTTTATGAATTATTATTATTTGTTTTTATCCTAACAAAAAGAATCAGGATATTTATGATACTAAGGTGATAAAATTTGATAAAGATTAAGAGGTAGAAATACTTTTATAAAACATAGTCCTTATAAAGACGCCAACACTTATATATATTTATATTTAATAGATATAAGTGAATATAATTTAACATTACTAATCTCACACTGGAAAAAAAAAAATACCTCTGCATTTGACCCATCCCCTTGGGGAAGACTGGGCTGCTTCTCTGCAGCCCCCAGGTAGCAGTGTGGGGTTAAGGGCCTTGCTCAAGGACCCAGAGTGGCAGTCCGTGGGAGAGGGGCTTGAATTCAGAACCTCTGGGGGCCAAGCGCAATGCTTTTTCCACTAGGTCGCAACTCCCCCCTCCCTTTTTTTATAACGACATATATTTAACGTTAATTAGTTGTAGCATTGTTAAACTGCCTAATTTATAATTTCATACGACCCCCATCAGAAAGGTGATTATGCCAATACAATAGGTAGGCAGTCTGCAGATAGCTAATAAGATCTCGAGCTTCAAAATTGCTTGTAGAGACTGAGAACACCTGCAAAGCTTTCAATTACCTTTCATCGCAGGCAGATTCAAGTAATGCATGTTTTGACACCTTAGCTAATGTAAATTAATGAGTGCTGACGCAGACATAGCTTGGAGGCAGGCTTTGGGATGTGAGGTGTGGCAATGGATAGAAATTTTGAGGTTTAGCCCATGTCTAAGTGAGAGAGTTCCAATAGGAATATGTCTTATTTAAAAGGTTGAATTTGCTTTCCTCTTCCTTCATTATATGTGATATGACAAGAATGTGTGATTTTATTTTTCAGGGATATTATCACAAATTTAAATAAATGTTTTCAATTTATTCTTTTGGCTTTCCTTTCAAAATGAATATTTCTTTAAACAGACATCTTCTAACCCTACAGTATAAGCTAATCCATCAGCCTTCATCACGATGATAAGGCAAGCAGTGACAGTGTCGGGCTGAAACTATGCTTTAGGTGTAAGTAAGGTGCATGCTTTTTCTTACAAAAAAGGCAAAGAGGAAACTGGAACACAACAGTCTGAATAGCAGACAAACAGACACTGATAGGACAATGTCCTCAACCCACAGACAAACACCAGCATCAATCAAATCCAATGAAATGGAAGCCTACTTCGACTAAAACCTATCAAAGGCCTGTGAGTCCCTGAGCCACTCTACTCATCCTCCGACAAAGGCACTTAATCCAGCCACTTTGACCTCTCACATTATTAAAGGCCCCAGTGACCTTAATCCAATCGAAATGATTTACTAAAGCCCAGTAGTGGCCTTCTCTTTCCAGTCAGTACCCCTGCAATTTAGAGCTGGGAGGGGAGGGCAATGAGAATGATGTGGTAGCATTTTGCACCACAATGGGACCATGATTGAGAACCTCTATCGTTAGCCATCTACTTGAGTTCAAGCCTTTTCTATCAACTGGCTCAAGAGTTTATTAAATACAAATGCCATAAATCAAATTTGCATCATTCTTCAGTAAAACAACTACCCAGTTTAGATCTGCAACCCTCAACCAAATATAACATAATCGAGTCAAAATTTCAAAGCCAGTTTCAGAAGAGAAATGACAGCGAAATGACAGAGAAAAAGACACATTCTTTGGTAAATCCAGAAAACTAAAAAGCAAGTTTGAAATTACATTGGAAATGTTGCTAAGTGATAAAAAATAAATAAAAAAAAACATGTCAGGTAGCTTATCAGCAGATGCGGTCTTGGTTAAGTTTAATGAAGAAAGAAACAGTCGCTTACTGGAAAATAAGCCTTGTGCAATAACATTCAGCAAAGCTCAACCCCTTTGGGCATGGATGAAAAAAAGTGTTCAGGAATTTATTACATTTTGGTATGCCATAATTATTATTCCACGTCAGCGAGTATCTTATATTGCTGATTGTCTAAGTATAAGTCAAGCATAAGTACATGCTGTCAAAAGTGATTATCAAAAGGTGTTTGCAGATTTGTGTGCTTTCATTTGCTAAAAGCAATGCTACTGTTTCTTTTTAATGTTTAGATTTAAAAATGAAAAAAATAAAACCCGCTATGACCAAAAAAAAACTAAACATATTTATCTAAATATGCTTAATGTCTTTAATTTCAAGCACCTCATATTCTGTGAAGAATTTTTAATACTATTAAAAGCCATGTGTGAAACTATAAAAGAGTGATACATTGTGGTGGAACCATCATATTATAGACCTTTTTTAAAATATTTTTTATTAGGGGAAAGAAAATGGTAAGAGCTGATGGAAACTTGGATGAAGTATCTGTCAGTACCTGCACAAGACTTCAGACAAATGTGGGGGACTGCCAGCAGGAACATGGCTTGTAATTGGCCCAGCTGATTTAAAAATCTGTACGTGGGCTTAAGAACTGATGCTCACAGACATCATCCATCCGACTGGGTCTAAACTGAGCTATTTGCAAAGAAGAGTGGGAAATATTTCAAGTCAAGAGACTTTCTAATTAAATTTAAATGAAACGTGGTGCTGTGAAGGTTTCACACAGACGTGCTAAATATATATGCCAGGGAGACCCCAGAAATGTAAGCTGATATTTCAATTGTTTAAAAAATTATGCAACATTTACGTCCCACTTCCCAAATATGAACCAGTAGGCGTAAGAAAATCGTTTGAAAAAGGATGAAAAGCATTGTGAATTTTGGATCTACCTTGTAAAATGTTAAAGAATGGTTTAGCAAGACCTTATAAATGCAGTGCAATAGAGGTCTAGATAGGGAAGGCAAATCACAGGCCAGGTAAAGGCAGAAAATTAGCTATTGACAAAAATCCACATCAATAATCAGAAAAAAAAAAGAAAAATAGAATAAAGAGAACAGAAAATGAAACAATAAAGGCAGAAAAATGATCCAAGGCACAATGAGAAAGCTTGTAAAGAAGGATCAAAACATAACAAAAATACGACTTTGATACTCATTGTGCAAGAGTGACGGCAATTTGTTTTGTGGTTAGGCTACTGAAGGAAAAAAAAGAAATTTAGGGCTTTTTATGCTCTTAAAGTATGTCTTTGTTTTTGAAATGCCTTAGGGTTTGATGATTCCGAAAGCCTACTTTCATGACTACAAAAAGTCTTTGTATTCTGAAGTGAAACCTATATATTTTGAGGGAAATAAATAATTCTGTTTGGTTCAGATTCTTGTGTTCTAGGTTCCTTTTAAGAAAATACAACAGCTGCAGGGGATCCCCTCCAAAACATAACTCAGACAAGACAGAACTCACTAGCTTTAGGCCTGTTATGTACATCTTTTCATGCATACAGGCCCCTCAGAGCTTGCTCAGTCTTAAGACTATTTAAACAAGGATTTGAATCAACATAATGGATGATGCAGAAGGAGAATAAATCTTTTGTACAAAAAATATAAGACAAATAGAATAGGAACAATCGCTGAAAGCATTAATGATTCCAGAGACGCGTTTATTTTAATTTACTTTCCTTTTTTTAACTAAAGTGTTTTATATTTGTCTTGTAGATGGTCAAATATACTTAAAAAAAATAAAGGAACTGAAGTTAAACATCATAATTTATGTTTCAGCATACTCTGTTTAGTCTTACAGTCTTACTCATATAGTAATTAAACACAACAAAAAATATTATTTTGAAATGGAATTTTTCTCCTTTTTTTCAACTTTAAACCTTAGTGGTTTATTGATTGAAACAAGGTGTCTATGTTGGATTCAAAAAATAAGTTACATTCAAGTTTTTGGGGTTTTCCTGCACCTCATTGTGTAGTAAAATGTATGAGAGGTGTGAAACTCTTCAAAGATTTTCCTATTCAGGTTTACTATCCAATACCTGCTATGTAAATACAATTCTGACGAATTCAGAACTAGACTTAAAAGGATGAGTAGAATCACTATATGTCTTTGTGACCAATTGTTTTTTTCTCAAGTTTTGCGCACTGTGTGCTTTTAATGCCTTGGGTTTAACATATCCACCAAACCTAAACCCCAAAGTACAAACCTCAACCATGAAAGTGCAGTCATATGGTATGTATAAGACAGACAAATTGCATTGGAAGTACATTTATTTCTGATTCATAAAAAAATACAGCTTCACCTTTGTCCAAGACTGGCCCAAAGATAGCCAAATTGTCGTTGACCGTTGTGCAGTTCCAGCGCCGGCCTCTGAACTGATGTTGGCACTCTTGGATGCCGATCTTCACCCCCTCGGCTACGCTGGGCATGATTTCAACGTAGTTCCGGCAGAAGCGCAGCTGCTTGGGCACCAAACCTGGTATACTGCCACAAAGGATAGGTTGGGTACCTATTGATGAATACTGGTGGCCAACTGCTAGTGACCTATAAGCAGAGAGGAAATCACAATGTCAGTGCCTTTTATTAATTATATCTTCTTATTCTATTTGTCTGTATCGATGTCTCAGCACTGGAGTGGGAGGTAATTTTCCTTCTGCCGCAGTGTAATTTTTTGTCTGACTTTATCTGATTATGTGTGTTTATTTTTTGTATCAAATGCTACCATTACGTATCTATCCCTGATCCCTCCAACCACCCTCTCTAAAGACACCTGCCCTTTATGTGTATTGAAATTGCAGCCCTGCCACCGCATTGTTTCTGCTTAAGATGAAAGTCCGCAACGCATCCAGAGGTCTTCATAGACCTTAAGCTGACACTTGGAAAAACTACACCTTGTTATTAGCTGTCCGCACACTTAACAGGCCGTCAGCTTAGGGTAATAAGAGTGCAAAACCTACAATGAAACTTCAGAGAGTGTATTAAGGGCAACACAGACCGCCCTCCCACCCATAGTTTTTTCTCTTTGAGGAAGATGTTTTAAGAAACAAGTGCAAACTTGGCTAACTGATTACATCTCTCTGCCTTCACACCTTTATAATACTTTCTGTCTTTGTTTTATGCGTTGATTTATCTCTATTACAGAGTATTTGAAAAACTGAGGTGCCACAATACAATACAAAATTTAGATTTTTATCTTTTATTCAAGATTTAGATATAAGTAACTTGTATGCCTGATTGCACATTTGAACATTAATAAGATGCATACCGTCTTATGTATATATATATAACGTTTTGTTTGTGTTGTTATTCATCCATTACTAATCCACAGCATAACATTAAACAAATCAGGGGATTTTCCAAAATTATTATGTTGCCTTTTGTATGAAAATCTTTTAAAATAAATCTATAGATGTTAAAATTATGTATAATAATAAATTATATATAATATTTAGGGTGATAATAGGGAAGACTTTCAGCCTTACAGACTTGGAGCACATCATCAAAAGTAAATACTCAAAATATCAGTGAAAAAAAAACAAAAAACAAAAAAACAATCCACCATTATTATAATAAGGGTTTGCATACTGTAATGCTGTTTTATTATATAAAAGTAATTCCTAACAAAACCAAAATGTGGTGCTTTTTAAAGATACATTGTCTTTTGAGAGAGGCCTGTCTCGTTTTCTGTCAGGAAGAAAAACTTTGGGTTTTTAAATATCTTTAAAACCTAAATCTGTCCTTGGTATGAATCATTTTGAATAATTTAAATAAATGTACACTAATTTCTTAAAACAAAATCTGTACTTTTAAAGCCTTGTTCCCTTCTCTACCAATAAGTTTAAATAAAACGTAAGAATAGGTTCAGTTCATGTATATTGCTATAAATAAAGCTCATTCGGAAGTGTCTGCTTTCCCAGATAACTGAAAAAAATATTTTGACTTTTTCTTTTCAAATATTCATAGCAAGGTTTTTTTTACAAGTGGAAACTTTTAGTCCTTAGCAAATGTTGCTGCCTTTGGTGGTGCCAGTAGGTGCTTGCCCTGATAGGGAAAATCTGCTCCCTGGCTCCTGAGTTATATGGGCTTCCAAATAGTCATCGCTTACAGAAGCAGCTCCAAAGCAGATGAAGATGTGTTTTTCTTCTACTTTTCTTTTTATATTTTTGCTTACCTGCTTATTGTTTATGAACTAGAAACTGGTCAAAAGTTACATGTGTTTGAAACAGGCCTGCAGAAATCACAGATTTGGGTTTCTTCTCATATGAATACCAAGGTTTCTGATTTTAAGTAAACTCTGCAACCTTAAAAGACAATATAAATGGTTGTTCAGATTTGATTTTGATTTCTGTCTGACCTCCAGTCGGCCTCGGCAGCAGACTGCTCACACTGAGCCTGCTTGTTGAGGTTTCTTCCTGTTTAAAGAGAGTTTTTCCTCACCACTGTTGGTGCATGCATGCAAAACACAAGCAAATGTCTAATGTAGCCACATGCTCAGCTGGGTGAAACAAATCCTTCAAATCGGTGACTCGATGCAATCAACTGGGTTTCCTCAAATGGAAAACTTTTAATCAATCTGTCTGGATAATTCGATTGAATTGTCTCTGTAAAAACCCTTGAGATGATGTGTTGAGAATTGTGGTATTACAAATAAATAGAATTTAACTGATTTGAATAAGCAAATGTTATAGTTAAGAAAAAAAAATATATATATATATAATTCAGCTGGATCTGTAATAACTGAACGTGAAATCACAATGAGTCCATGTGATCTCTGTCTGTCTCAGTGGAGCTGAGTAAGTCGCTGCCATATCTTCCTGTGTTAGGAAAAGGCTTATGAGTGGAGGCAGGACATGTTCCACCCGGATGATTTATGATTTTTTTTTTAGCAAACTGTTGCATAAAGAACAGTGTTGTTGGAGACCATCTCTAACAACCACTTAAAGCTAACTGCTGCTCTTCTGAGTGTTGTGTGGATTTTAGGTATTTATTGTGTGGTCTTTACTTTAATCTCTCTAATTCCTCTGTAGAAAAAAGTCAATTTATCTTGTCAGTGTTGCTGTCAGACATAGAGACGGACATTCAGTGTATTAAGCAAAAAGTCACAGTTAATGTGAAGAAAACTGTTTAGCTTAAATAAGAACATACATGGCATGAAATTTTTTTTTCCACACTGAACAGATTTTCCCCTCTAATCTGAGTGTAAGCAGTGGATGTTTAATGCATATTTCAGCAAGCCAAGGCAAGGTGCTTCAGAATTACCACTTTACTCGAAGGCCCCAGGGCCTTGGAGTTGACTTTGAAATCAAGAGAATATGTTTGAGAGTAGGAATGTGCAGCAAGCTTTCACCTCCAGGTATTTATCTTCTAAGGTGGGGTGGACTAGAGAAGGAGGTGGTGGGAGGGCGGCGGGTGCAGCCAGGCTATGTCATGGCAGGTCGAGAGAAGGCAGACATGAACCCACCTTAACACTAATCAGCAACCCTATAGACTACTCTGGGCACGGAGGCTGTCTGAAAACCATTTGAAAACACATTTTGCAGCAGAACATCCCACCTCAACTGAAACTGAAGTAATGGCTTTCAGAAATGTGGCATTGTTTTTTTTTTGGTTATTTAAGTTTGGACCAATGTGAAAAAAATGCTGAAGTTTTGCATAACAATTATAGTCAGATATTTGTTTATTTTAGTTGGAAAATCTCAACCAATCAGATCCTGTGTTTATCTGGCTCTGTTTAGCTCCTGTAATTGCTTTCTCCAAAATCCAAATTTAACCTCTCAGATTTTTACACTTGCAGCATGATTTTAACTGTGACGGAGTGGAAACCTGCCTCTAGGTATTTTTTTTATCTGTTTCAAAGTGGGTAATGGAAAAAAAAAATTATCAAAAGAAATAAATACGAAAAAAAAAAAGATGTTCCTTTGATAAAAAAGTTAAACATGTTGGAAGATAGGAATGATAGGGTCTTGTTTTTTTTCCATCTGTCTGCCCATTGGCACCAGTGCTATATCAGGATTTCCTTCCAGCCGCGTGTGTAATTAGTTTCTCATCAGTCTAAACACCAGGGGACCCATTAATGGAAGTAGTTTAAGGTCCACCCAGTTTCAAAGCGTTGCCAAATATTGGGTGATTTATTGGAAACTGGCCATCTTTGGTTATTTTTGTTCTACTGTACAAAAACTGCTGTGATTGATGGATAGCTTTTAACAAACGTGACATTAGTGCCCTCAGAGCCTGCTGACATAAAAACGAAGAGTGGAAAAAGTTTGGCTCGTGTGGGATTTTTAGTAGAATGTATGCCATTTATAGCCTCAGCTAAAAATGAATAAATGTCCCCTTGTAAGAAGATTTTAGTACAATAACCCAGATAAAACATGACATGGTTTTACACCAGCGAGGCCAGGGTTCAGGAAAAATAAATAAAACAGATTCACCTGAAAATAAGAGACTGACAACAATACAATGGTTTCAATGCTATAACTGTAGTTTTCTTTCACATCAGAGATGAAACATTTTTTTTGGAGACATTTTCCTGTTGTTAGCCCACTTTAAGCTAAATGATCAGCAGTGTTCAGAAACAGGTAGAGGAAGAAAAGCAATGCATTCCTGAATGCCTCAAACCACTGGTCACTTCAGCCCCCCCTGAATAAATTTGATGCCACAACAACTTTTTATGTTTTTCCTTTTTAAAACCTTGCTATATCTTCAATTCCTCAGACAATAAGTTTTTGCCTACCTTAAAATACTTGGTGCACAATGATCTACCCGAATAGCCTTGACATGTAAGCATTTAAAAAAAAAAAATTTGATTCTGCAATTTAGATACATTTCCAAAATATATTAGATGATGTTTTATTTTTTCTGATCATTTTTGGATGTGAGCTGTTAGCCTTTTTGTCTTAGATCTTAAATGTGTGATTATACATGCTTGTCAGCTGGAGTTATGGTACTTGCATAAATGGCTCCCTGTTCAAGCTCTTACTTCTAAGACAGCAATACCTCATATGCCTTTTACATTCATTAAACTTAATTCCCCAATAACCACACATTTACTGTTACTTTGTCAACTTTTTCAAGTGAAGTTTTCAAATCTAATGATATCTTTTAAAATTCTGATATAGTCCAGACTCACAGAAAACATTCAGGATATGGATCTGAGTCAAATTTGCTGAGTAAGACAGAAACTTGAGCATCTTTAGTTCTGTTATTAAAGTGACAGTTGATTCTGCCAACAAACCTCTGCTGTTAGCCAGTTCAAATGCATTACCCCTCAGTGGCTTGATCATTCTAAGTGCTTCCTGTAACACACTGTCATTTAATTTAAATTAGACAGAAAAAAAATCAATATATGCAGAAACATATTTCAAGAACTCTAATCTGTTACATGTCATGCTACTGCAACAGTGATTTTTATTTCAAATTGCAGAAGTAAGTCATTATGTCCAATAAAAAATGAGCTTGACTGTGAATCCTGTTTAGACTTTAAATAAAAGGTTTTATGACTTCTAAACAAGCTACACAGTATAAAATAAGGGATTTCCAATGTTGTCTGCATCATGAAGATACAGGGGAGGTTATGGTTTAGGCTCTAAAACATTGTCATTTCATTTTTTTATGGTGTTGCTGGTGAACATTCTCAGTCATCCAGGTCATAATCATTCCAAAAAAGTTAAAAAAAAACAATCTACTGGACTTTGTTTCCAAGTTTAAGGATGTTTCGCTTCCCAACAAGGAAGCTTTTTCAAGCTTTTTGGACATTTTGATTTGAAAAAGCTTCCTGAATGGGAAGCAAAACATCATCAAAGTGAATTGTCTTTTAAGTTTTTTGAGTTTTTTGATGGTGTTACATGTGGTGTCCAATTCTTGAGCACTTTACTGTTACCCACCATTATAT
>NW_015151577.1:132780-170458 GCF_000732505.1 Cyprinodon variegatus | reverse complement strand
ATATATATATATATATATATATATATATATATATATATATATATATATATATATATATATATATATATATATTTATTAGGTAGCTTGAAGCTGACCTAAATACCTGAAAATTTTGTATGTACTCACTGTCAAGAATGATATATTTTACAGCATTGTCTGTTGTTTGAATTGTAATGAGAACAGAACTCTATTTTTTCTTTTCTGTCCTATTCTACGTTGGGTTAACATGTTAATAAATTTTAAAAAGTTTAAATTTTAAAAAGAAAAACAAAGCGTTTGAAGCACATGAACATAGAATAACCAAACTGAGCCAATCAATTTGGTTACATATGTGATTTGCTTAAATCACAGCTGCATTAATCAAGCAACACATTGTATGTGCAAAAGTTAGTTCAGAATGATCTGTGATATGAATAAAAAAATGAATTAAGAGAAAAGGCAGCTATAACGCCAAGAGTTAAAAACTCCCATCAGTTATGATGTTACCTAGTCCATCATATCCTGATTAATTCATGTTTTACAACAAATTCTTGCCATACAATAAAACCTGATCATTAAAAATTTTATAAAGATCAAGCTATATTGTTGTAACTTTGATTTACTTTAGAGAAAAGTCTGATATATATCCCTAATACTACAACTAGAGTATTTGACCCAAATCAAAATAAAACTCAATAACTCTCACGGCCACATTTCCCCGCTGCCAAAAAAATTAAGTAAAAAAAAATTGTATTTTAAGAGTATGATTTGATAGATCAGAAGACAATACCTATGAGTTGCAACACTTGCCTTTTTTGTATGACAATATTCATTTTTGTGCAGTCACTACCTGAGCTGCATTACATCTTAAATGACAGCAAACTTCCATAATTCTGTTGGATTTTGGTGTGCCTCCCAAACATTATCATTGGACCACCATCTGACTGCCCCCCTTTTCAAACTTTCTGTAGACGCACCTGGTTTGTCTCAACATATTTCCTGGTGAATTAATATACACATATATATACATATATATATGTGTGTGTGATATGATCTTATTTTTGATTGTTATTATTCATAGTAAACTCCAAAGTAGTATTAATGATGAGCTAAATGCGCTGAAGATGAAGAGGATCATTGCTGTTTGCAGACAGAAGTGTCCTGCTGCTGTCAGAAAAACAAACTGAAACTGCAGACGCTCCAACTGTCGCACATTGAGGATCACCAGACGCTTCTCGGGCATTTTAACAAAAATCACGTCACCGTCTGTTTAATATGTTAAAAAAAAAGAAAAAAAAAAAGGAAAAAAGATAAAGATAAAGCTTACCACCAGATGGGATAGCTTGCCATAACATGCTTAAGCCCACAGAGCAGCAGAACGCATCCAAGGTATATCATCCTTAAAGTTTGGCAGAACTTCTCCAGCAGAAAGCCAACGCGCGCGCTCATCCGCGCGGACAGCTCGGAACTCAAGAGTGGAGAAATAAAATAAAACGATTTTACAAACTGATTGATTTTATTTAAATCCTCCAAGACCGGGAGAGAAAAAAACCAATCTATCCCTAGTACTCTGTGCAGAAGTGAAGAGCCAAATATTAAAAGTTAAAAGCCGTTGGCTTTTTAAGGACCCAATCAGCAGGTATCGCCAAAGGGGGAAATTCAGATGATATGCTCCTTCTGTTGCCCTGTCAGTCGGAATGAGCTAATTTTAAGATGTGTTTTAGTGCTCACTGAGATTGCATTAGCATGCAGTGTGTGTGTGATATATAATGTTGTTTAAAGGAGAGAGGGAGGGTCCTCGGGATTTTAAATAGACATCAGAACCCCTGTGGATTGCGTAGCTATAACAACCTGTCCGGATTTCACTCCCTGGCTTGAAACTTCTAAAATGCAGAAATAAATATGTGTGAATTGCTTGGGAGCCATTATTAGGGACCCCCAGCCCTCTAATTGTGCCTGTTTGTCATGAATATAAAATAAGAAGTTGAGACCCCCCCACCCCCCCCTACCCACCCACACAGACAAACTCCTACCTCTTATTTTATTCATGAAAAATGACATATTTTGTGTTTGATTATTATAACGCTTGAGAAACCTTTTCTTAAGACTCGTAACACATTATTTAATTATTTGCTAAGTGATATGATATTTTACCTGTGACGTTTAAAACGTTTCTAAATCAAAACTTGTGTGGAAAAAGTCTTTGTACGATAATTCTTGATTTAATGACTATTTCTGAGCACTAGTGTTAGTCTTCTTTTCAAACTTAAAAGTAGAAAATGTAAAGATTTAATAGACAAAAGAAATCCCTTTTATTGCTAAGGGATAGCTACACAATGTTTATAGTTATTCATAAAAAAAAACTTTTTTGTCTGAACTGCGTTTATTAAAGAGCCACACATTCATTTTAAAAGTGTATATCTTGATACTCTTATACTGGATAGTTACAGTTAAGATAAATCATTTATTTATTTTTGTAATATTATTTAGGATTTGTTTGATGGTTAATTTGATCTGTTGTTCAATAAAATTAGTTAACATTTATTTCGGGGTCCGGAAAATTTCAGAAAATCCTGACTGATATATAATAATTCTTGTATCCACACTCATGGTTCCAATGCCCATTTCATCTAAACGGACAATTACAAACATCAATTACAAATAGCAGGAAATACCTTTTCATTTCGTTGTTCAGTCTTATTGTATTTGTTTAATTGTATTGTGCTCTTCTGTGATTATAAATTTTGCATCAGCTAAGCAGCAAACCAAGTTTTACACACAAAAAAATCTTTGAAACACAGTTACAGGGTTTTTATCTATTCATTTTTTTTTATTGTGATTTATGATCCATTCATGTGTCCCTCTCTTATGAAATAAGCACACTTCCAAACTTTGCTCTCTAAATTATCTCGTTTTTTAACCCCCCTTTCCTATACTGGGACTTCTTTCAACTTTTCAGATGCTCTCTAATTTAAAATCAGTCGTTTTTTTCTGAAACAACAACAACAAACAAGAATAAATAAAACAACTATATTAATTTGCCTGGAAGATGAAACTCCAGTGAGGCCCACAGATGTCTAAACGTCAATCAGCTGCGGTGAGTCTGGATCGTAGCGCCATCTGGTGGAAAAGTTATTTTAAGGCTCTCAATTTTAAATTACTTGTGCCATACTGAAGTTTTTCCTCTTTTTATGGGCCAGTCCCTTCTGAAAGAAGATAATATGTATAATTTGTCATGTTTAATGTTAAGACACACACAGAAAAGTTTTCAGGTTACAGTATTGGTCTGTCACACAATATCCCAATGAAATACAGTCAAGTTTAGCCGTGTCACTGTCTTGGAAGTTGCATCAGCTGAGCATCTGCTGTCTGCTCCTATAAATCATACATTTATTCCTGTCTTTCTGTGGTTAAACCTGCAGATGTTGGTCAAGCTTTTATTGCAACTAAACCTACATGCTCTCTTTCATCTCCTAGACTTGAATACTTTGTTGTTGTTTCTTTGAGTATATTCTCTTATCAAACTCCCTGTCAGTTGTGGAAGATTCCTATTCACAAGGGATCTGATTCTGCTGGTTTCTTCATATTAAAAGTGAGTTTTTCTTTCCAGTGATGCTACTTGCATGCTCAGAATGAGGGATTTCTACAAAGACAATGACAAGGTTTTGAACAAGCGTTATATATTTTTTGAATAGAATTTTTTGATTTTAACATTTTTAACAACATGCAAAGAGAGTTGAAAGGATAAGAAAACTTTGCTAAAAATGAAAAAAACAAAATACAAAAAAAAAAAAACACCCTGCTGAATAATTTGGCCGTTTAAACTGTAGGGGTAGGTGAAACACACAAAGTGTACAAATGAACTGTTTTAGTTCTCTTTCATTTCAAACAACCAGGGGAAAATTTAAACTGGGTAAGAAATGCAGTGGCTTCAAAGTGTTACAGTATACTCCAATGGCTGATGGGAATTCAGGATTTTTTCTCATATTTTGGTATATTTAGTCACCCCATCAACAAGTTTTAAAAACACACTCCTTTTAAAAGTACCTGTCTCTTGCATCTTGCATCCTGCAGCCTTTTCAAATCACTCCAGCAGAGAAAACAGGAGGACATCAGGTCTTTTCTGTGTGGCCACATGACCTCACGGGGACACTGATGTAATTTAGTGGTAACTGACCGGTGTGCCTTGTTACTGCACTACATCACCGCCCTCAGTCAGTCGCCCTCAGTCAGTCGCCCTCTGTTTGACATAAAACAGCCACAATAACATCATTCGGTACAAAAACATTTAGTTAATCATATTATCATTACTTCACTGGATTCTCTATGATTATTTTCCCAATATGTGTATTCATTTGTATACCAGAAAACGTTTGTAAACTACAAGTAAAAATAAAAAGAATAAATAACCCAGGGAAAAAAAAAAAGAATTTCCTAATCTGGGCCCTGCATGTTTGTGTGTAAATGTGACTGCACCACTAGATGTCAGCATTGTAGTAGATTTATTGTCTGACTTATCTTCACTAATGAACATTTAAATAAACAACAACTAAAATGGAAACAAGTGCAGGTCTTAACTTGAAATCTGAACAGCTTTCTCTACTGCATTAAACTGGGCTAATTAATACAAATTACAGTCACAGAGAATAATCTAGTCTTTGAATTAAATCTCTGAAATATATTTCTGAAACTGTAGTGAGCAGCACTGGAGCCCCCCAGGGCACAGTGCTGGCCCCTGTCCTTGTCACCTTATACGTCTCAGACTTCTATTACAACTCTGAGATGTGTCACACACAGAAGAATGCAGATGACACAACCATCGTGGGCTGTATCACGAACAACAGAGAGGATTACAGCATTCTGGTGGGGGACTTGCTCCCTGGTGCTGCACCAACCACCTGGAGCTGGTCATAGACTTTTGGGAGGAACAGACCAAGAGTAAGCAGGTACTACTGGAGCGGGCTGAGATCGAGGCCATGGATTCATACAAATATCCTGGGGTGTGGCTAGACAATAAACTGGACTAGTCAACACACACCAACCACCTGCACCGGAAGACAGAGAAGGGATGTACATCCTGAGGAGACTGAGGTGGTTCAACATCTGTAATACGCTGTTGGAGATGTTTCACCAGTCTGTGGTTGCCAGTGTCTTCTTCTACACCGTGGTGTGCTGGGGGAGCAGCACATCTATGAAGGACACCTGTTTGAACAGACTGGACAAACTGGTGAGGCGAACCGGCTCTGTGATTGGCAAGAAGCTGGACCCTCTGGGGTTGGTGGTAGAGACAAGGACAATAACCAAACTGCTGGACATTATGAACAATGTCAGCCATCCTGTGCACCCTGTCTTCACCACTCAGAGGAGACTGATTTCAGTGGGAGATTGCCTCTCCCCAAATGCAGAACATATTGCTGAAGTCCTTTGTTTCTCAAGCCATCAAGCTGTACACTTGGGGGAATGAGGAGGTGAAAGGACAAGGGATAAGGGTCTGCACCCCCCTCCTGGGACATCTCATGCAAAACAGTACCTATTGCCACTCGTGCAATATTCTTCTCTCTTACTGTGCACTAACATATGCCAACTACTGTGTAGCCTGTGTAATTCTTTACTTATTTATAAGTTCAGTACATCTCTGCAGTACAGGTGCAATAATACAAGTGAACTACGGTGTAGTCTGTATAATTTTCACTTTTTTTATATGGTCAGTACGGTTCTACAGTGCAAGTGGAATAACCCAAGTCAGCTACTGTGTAGTCTTCCCTTAGCTCTCTACTGTGCAGATATTTTTATATCTAAGCGAAACATATTCCAGGACATTACAACTTCTTCCTTTTTTATCCTTTTTTGTACTATATACACTCTTTTTATATTGTCTGTTGTATTTTTATCTTTAATGGCATCTTGCTTTAAATCGTTGTACTCTATATAAGCTGCTGGAACCAGAATTTCCCTGAAGGAGTAATCCAAAGGGATAAATAAAGTTGAGTCTAAGTCTAAGTCTATGTGAAGAAATGATTGAGATGACATCTTGTTGCAAATGTTAATAATAAGCTCTGAATGTCCATCAAACCGGACTTTAATCAAGTCAGACCTGAAGTTATATTTGAAGGATTTTTGTAACATAGTTTTGTAGAATGACCTTTATGCATCAGGGTGATGTGTTGTGTTGCAGCTTCAGATCGCTGAGGAAAAAAAAACAACAAAAAACATCTTATTTGTTTAGAGATTGGCCTTTGTAGCCTGTGACGTATACAGTGAGATCACACGTGGAAACAACTCATCACACTCCTCTCTTAAGCATATAGGCATGGGAAACAAAGCCTCTACTTCCACTTTATCTGCAGGATGGGCATTACCACAGGCGTCGACATCCCTATCTGGTTTGCTGGCCTCTTGGTAATACACCCTGAGCTTTCAGATAAGCGGGAAAATTGTGGTTGACGTTTCAAATCTTGACTCCTTGAAACGGTTTGACATCACATCTGCTGAGTTTGAGCACTAGAACACGCGCAGAGTGCGTCATGTGTACAATCTCCTGTGATCTTTTAAGTAAATTGTAAGGCAACAGAATTCTTCAGTTTGAGAACTTCACAACAAGACTTGATGTTTTTGAAAGACTGAAAAAGCTGGTTATAACCTATGTTCTATCAGGGAAAAGTTGAAGTTATTTGTTGCTGATGGAACTCTTGTCTAATTAAGCATCTTAAGCTTGTGAAAATTTCTTAAATGAACAACTGTAGAACTTTTAAATCAGTCTCTTAATATAAATAAGAGTAAAATACATGATCTCCATTTGCTTCTTAATTCTGCATCCTTGCTCAGACACTGTTCTGTACCATATAAGGTTTCACAAAATCCTTGCAAAAGTGTAAGGATTACCCATTTGTATAACCACAAACTTATTAAAACAACTTTTCAAGAAGTCCAGATTTGTAAGGTAAATTACTAATAACTGACATGAAAACAGGTACTTTCACCTAACCTGTAAAAATCTGCAGTACTGTTAGTATTACAATGCTTGGCTTCTGCTACAGTTAATGCTCTCCTTGTCAGGCCTCTCATTTCAGAGGGCGACTATATTTTGGTAGTTTTGTGGTTGGGTAATACCCATACTTGTTGTTTTCTGCTTATCCAGGAATGGGTCATGGGGGCACCAGTCTTAGTCAAACTCAGAGACTTCCCTTTCCCTAGACACCTCCTCCCGCTGGCAGAAGCCCGACTGATAAATCAAGAGCTTTGCCTTTTCGCCCAAATCTCTCTTCATCACAACAGACCGGTGCAGCAGTGGAAATATTGTTTCCATTTTTGGGAAATATCTTTTTCCTTTTCAGATAATAGATTAAAAATGAAATGCAAAACGGGGATATTGTTTTGTCAGATCTTGTCCACAACTTGTTTGATTATCTGACCAAAGTCTTCATAATGCTGCTTGTTCACTAATATTCTCAAACTACTTTGGTCTGCAAAGTTCACAGCTTCTTCTTTTTGTTCACATAAAACCTTAGTGAAGTATAATAAAGTCTGTGGACACCTCCAACTGAGTTATAGAGGAATAGCCCCAGTTAAATTCTATGGCAACTATTTTCTCTCAAAAGGTTTATTTAGAAATGCACTCTGTATTTTTTTTATTACTGCTTAGGTCAAAAACGTGAGTGTGACTGAGCTCAGAGCAAAGAATGGTAGCAGCTTTAAATAAATATCAAATGGAAGTGTATTTTTTTCATTTAGCTGCTTAAAAGTAAGAATGTTTAATTTCTCTTCATCTTGTGCGCCTGCAATGAAAGTCTCCTCTGGTTTACCATCAGGAGAAAGGGTGGCTGTGCAGGCTGCAGCTACTCAGTTGGATCCTGTCTTGTTTCATTAATGCTATTTAAAGCAGATCATATTCCTCCATCAACAGCACTAGTACCAAAACCTGTTCACTTTACATCGGCCTTAGGTTTCCCTGCACATACCGCTCACAGTGCCGTTAAGACTGTGTTGTGTCGCTGTAGATGCTTTCTCCAGTAAAATGTTGCAGATGAGCGACTGTGTTTGTTCAAGGCCAAACAGAAAAGTGCAAACAGCCCTCAGGCAGGGTGTTCCACAGGTTGCTCAGAAACCATGGAAGGATCGTATCACGCAGCTGTGGTAGCACAATACCTAGAACACTGTGGTTTCATATTAATTGCTTACAAGAGAGTAAAAGAAAAGTGAGCTTAAGAGAAAAATATGACGGCCACTCAGTGAGTTTATGCATAAACTAAACTAAAATACACTTAAAAATATCAACTCTTTTTAATTATGATGTAAAACATTGTAATACAAGGTAAACTTATATTTCTTCCAACTCTTACAGAGCAGCAGCAGTACCTTGAAAGTGTCTCTTGGCTTTTAATAACTAACAAGCCCCTACATGCTTGAATGCATTTTGTGTCAACACTTAAGAAAAATTTGTATGTGAATATGGTTATCTCTTTACAAATACAGCCAAGGATTAAGTTCAGTTGCTTTTTTTCACAGTGATTTTGTGCCTCTTAAACTTTTCTTTAGGATACAGATAGAAACTGCTTTATGTATATATTGAATTGGCGATAAAGGTTGTTCTTGAAACTATTGACTACAGTTAACTAAATCCAAATAAAGCTTTATATATAAAAAAAAAAAATAAAAAAATCTGAAAGGCCAGTATTATTTTTCTGCTAATTCATAGAGTTGTGCACCTTTGTGATGATGTGTCCCACCTTTGTGGGACATCACCAACTAAACATTTGTTGAGGTCATAGCATGACAAAATGTCTAAAACTGCTATGAAGAATTTTGCAAGGCATTGTAGGTGGTTTTGTACCATAAATACTCACATAAATGCACATAAATACTGAGCCTTATAAGAATATATGATAAGTAATCAGGCTGGAGACACACTAAAGGTGGAGATCTGTTGAAGAGTTTCAGAAACAACACCTTCAGCTCATCTCTTTTTTCGTCAGCCTGTGAACTGCTGTGAATGGTGCGCCTCGACGCCTGAAACAGCAGAGTGGTGCAGACGCACCGTCAGCCTCCAAACCTAAGCCGCAAATTATGTCTGGTACATGGAAAAGATCATATCACCCTGTGCTTGAGTAGAGGTGGTGAGAAGGAGGAGAGGAGTTTGGTGGTAACCGGCATGGATGGATACGATTTTCATTCCTCTCCAGGGAAGCAATATCAAGACAAGGGCATACCAAGGCTAATATAGGAGAGGATGAGGAGACGAGCAGGAGACAGAATTTAATCCATGCTCTTTGTTTGCAAAAAATGTTTTATCTATAGCCCAGAACTATAATTTACATGAAGTCACCGCATGAATTAGTTTGTACAAGATACTCTCTTGCAATAACAATCTGCATCTTTTCAAATCCCTTCACTTGTCTAATCTGTAGAAACAAAAAAATTATTTTATGCATGTTACAACTGTTACACTATATAACCTGTTGTAAAACTGAAATGTTTTTAATACATTTAAGGTGCCTGCTCTCTCGGAAAAAATACCTCAAACCTCATGTTTGTCGTTTGGTCAAGTTCACCTTGTTCCAATTGCTGGTGGACAGGCTAATCGCTTTACTCAGAGGAACCTTGCTGCAATTGTGCAGAAATGCAGCACTTGGAGGCCAATGCATTTAGCTAAGGCAGTGTTCAAGTCACACTTTCAACTGAAACAGATTGGACTTTCCAACACTCTTAACTATGAGTGCCTTTCACTGGTAGTTATGGTAGCTTCTAGGTGGGGGGGATCCCAATATACCCCAGTCTCTTTAGGTTGTTTGGGAAAACTCAGACCAACCTGAAGAGATTGGGGTCTATTACCAAACAAATCTCTACCACATACAATACTTTTGATGAACTCCTGTCCTCTTAACTGTTCTCCCCTGACATCATGCAGCTCCAAAACCTATTTTCTCATGTTTGAGAAGAGGGGGAGTGCATGTTTTTAGAAGGGTGTGGGAATCAATTATCCCACTCAAGAGAAACGCAGGGCCAGTGAGTATTGCCTGGGATTAGTGTCCATTCTTGTCATGTACTGACAAACCCTCTCGCTGATCTCCTTAACTCCAGGTGTTATTAAGAAGCACAACTCTTACTGGGGACCTATGGGGCTTTTGAATAACTGCCCTTTGGGAATGACTGACAAGCTTATAATGCTGAAAAATACAACATTCCTTCGCTTTCATGTACTCACCTGTGCTGGTTCTTGAAAGGGGCCTGAGCATGAGTTGAACGTGCTAAATCATACAAAAAATACATTAATGAGATCTGCAAGCTAAGCTTTTGCAATTTAACTAATCTTCAGCAAAACTATGGGCATCATTTTGTGCGGAGCTGGTAAAAGGCACTACCCTGAAATGGCAACCTGTCAGAAAATTCTCATACTTATAAATGTAAATCTTTAGAGGATGTTTTAATTAAAAGGTAAGAAAACAGTCCATGTTTATCTATGTTTTTATATCATAAATTATATAGTGTTTTTTTCCCCTCAAAATAATTATTATACCAAAGGATATAACTATTATGTATCTATTTACAAAGAATCCATTAAAACTTTAGCAACATATTGCCTCAACACAGCAGTGTCTTATAAAATGTTATGTTAAAGGGGTAATCATTTTGCAAATAACCGCATAAAGATTCATGAGGTATTGAAGGGAAAGCTACAATATTTTTTTGATCGCTTTATCTGTTTTTTTAAGATGATAGTAAAAAGATACAAATATATATATTAATGCTGATTGTTAAATAGACATTTACCAGGTTAATAGCTATTTTTCTGACTTTATTAAAATAGAATAGTACTTGAAAAAACAGATTTTGGTTTTTTTCTAAATTCTAAGCACTGCATGTCATATGGTTTTGTATTGAAACTTGAAGAAAGCATTTTTACCTTTTTATGAATCTCTGAAATCAAGTTTTTTTTATTTTGCTGAACTCGGGGTAAATGCAATAAGTCTTATTTTAACATTTTTTTTGCCTCATTTTAAGATTTTCTATAGGAGACAAAAGATTTTGTATTATGCTTGATTTAAGATTTTAGTGTAAAGCTGAACACTTAAAATGACACATTATGTATTAAAACAAGATAAATAATCTAACATGTCTGAATATAAGTTTTATTTTTTTTTTATCCTGTTAGGAACCAAATAATTTGCAGTGTCATTTCCTTTGTCAAAATATAAAAACTGCATACAAACACTAGCAGCCCTGGAAAGGTAAGAAATAAAATTCTAATGGTAAAGGTTGTAAGAAAGACTCCACTACTTAGTCTGTTTTAGCTGGAAAACCTTCTATCTCTTTTTTTGAAAAATTAGCAAAAGGATGTGATTTGCACCTTTGGAGAAATGTTTGTATGTTCCTCCAAGTTGGATTTGGTAAGAGTATGATTTATCAATAAACTCTGCTAGATGTTGAACTCAATTAAAACAACATGTATCAATCTGGTTTATGCCAGGTTAGATTTGGAGACCGCTTTTCATCATTCTGCTTCATTCTACTTTTATTCTATCATACTACAATAATTATTAGATCAACCATAACTATATGCTCTCTCTCTTTTTTTTTTTCTCCTCATAGAAGTTTAATCTGGTCTGTTCTGTTTGGGTGTGACTTGATCAGGGTGAGAAATGTTCGCTGGGCTGTTTCCATCAACACCTTCATTTAAAGATGTTAGAGGTGGTCCTGTTTTTCAGTATAATCCTGTTTCTCTCCTCAGCTATGGGCTCAACTTTTACTGTGACTACTTGTATGTACCCTCCTTCATCCCTTGACATGAAAACTGGCTCAGATGGGGCCACCTGTGGAGCAAATTTACTGTGCTTTTTGTATATCTGTTTTTGTATGTCTGCTTCTCTCTCCTTGAACCACCTTGAACAGCCTCATTAGAAGGTCCCTCACACTGAGCCTGGTTCTAATGGAGGTTTCTTCCTGTTAAAAGTTGTACATCTTCACATGTCATTGCATGCAATGGAAACAATCGAAATCTAGATAAGTCCTTTTTTCTTAAAATAAGTGCATTTGTTCTTGGATTGAGGAGGTAAATCCATCTTGCCAATGGAACAAGACAATTTACACTTAAAATAAGAAAACACAATTGCATTGTCTTATTTCAAGTTTATATTATCTATTTATCCTTTGTATGAGTAAAAATACTCATTCCATTGGAAATCTCATTTACCTACTCAAATTGAGGGTATATACACTTAATTTAAAAAATGTTTACTTATTTCTAGATTGTTTTTCCAGTGTACAGGGTCAGTGTGAGGGATTGCTGAAGAATCAATCTCAAAATGCAAGCAAAAACCATCACCACAAGCTCATCCAGGAGGAGCATGCCTTCTAAGTCAATCTCTCAATGTAATCAACTGGTTTTCCTAGCAAATCTAACAGTATTCTCTCTGTAAAGTGCCTTGAGATAACTTGTGTTGTGAATTGGTGCTATGTAAATAAACTGAATTGAGCTTCTTTCTGTATGGCTCCTTGCTTTCTCTTATCTTGATCTTAAAGTTGCTTTTGTATACTCAATAATTCTCCTTCTCCCTACCTGAAGCCTCTTTTTTGTAGCACTTCTTTCAGATAGCTGATGATCCATGTCACTGCTCTGGTGGGGACAGTTTTATCCACACAGAAAATTCTGTAGGCACTCACAATTTCAGTCATTGCACTGATCTCATGTCCATGAGATAGGTTGTCTTTTATAAAGGGGCTTATACTCTGAGAGCAGAGATAAACAAGATTGTGACCCAATTTCCTAAAAGGAGGTCTAATTTAGAGATAAATGAGTCCTTTATATTTGCAAAAAACAAAATCAAACTGTTGATCAACTGATAACCCTGATAAGCTGTTGGAAAGTTGGCAGTATTTCAGACAGAGAAGCATGATTAAAATCACCAGTTATTGCCACAAATGCATTTGGCTGTTGTGTCTGCAAACAATATGGATGAAAAACAATTGTTAACAGTTCATTATCTGGGCTGCAGAGACGGATCTTTACAGTAACATTTTCTGGATGACACCATATGTTATTCACAAGCACTAACTTACCTCCCTTCAGCTTTCCAGCCTTCTTTAAATCTATATATGATTATATGGTCAGAAAGCCCAGCGGAGATATGCTGGAGTTGGGGATATGACACTGCAGCCATCTTTTAGTAAAATACACATTGCATTCTAGATATTCTGGCTGGGTCCTCCTAGAGTTCGTATAACTTGTTTCCTAAAGATATGATATTGCCCATAATGTTTGATGGAAGAGATGGCTGGAATTTCCTGGTCCTCTCTCTTCTTATTGCTCTTGCTCTGCATTTTGGGTACCTCCTTTACAACTCAGCTCTTCTGGAAGTAGCTGAAATATGATGTAAATGAGGTGTAAAAAAAAACAGCTCGCTATGATAACAGATGTCCAAAAAGAAAAAAAAAAACTAACTCTTCCAGTTGTACACGGTCCAACACCAGAAGCAACAAACAATAAAAAAGAAACTGATATACAGAGGAAGTAAAGTTTTCTCAACAGAAAATCAGATTCAAGGAAGCAGAGCTACTCCATTGTGCAGCGACCCTCAGCAGCTCTCTTTTTTTCTTTTCATATCGTCTGATTGTTTTTAAACTTCATCTCTGTGGATGGTTTGTTGGTGATGATATAATGTACTGACTTTTGATTTTGAATTAGATTGAGAGAAGGGGTAGATTATATAAGATTTATTTTCTTTAAACTACTGACTTAAATTATTTGTTCATGTCAAGAAAACTTTAAATGAATAATATAACCAAAGTTCTTTGAATAGGCTTCTTCAGCAGTGGTACCACACAGGGAGATTTTCCGTTTTTTAGCTCATGGTAAAAAAACATTTCGTTTTAGAAGCACCTCTGGGGCCTGGAACTGATGCTGTTAGAATCTGTGTCTTTTGCAACTTTACAACATCTCGTTCTTTACCTGTAGCGTTGAAGAGAGGGTGGGTGATGGCTAAAAGCTGTTTATCTATCCTTTTTCTTCTTTGAAGTTCAAGAAAGAATAGCTGCTCATCTTCAGTGATAGGCTCTGCAGAGGTTACTGTGCTGGGACATGGATAAGTGTCTGATCAAAGGTATTGAAATGTGGTTCAGATCATTAAGCCCTTAAAATCTTCAATACAGTAGTTGTTAAGTGTTTTGATGGAGATTGTTTCAAGGCGTTTCCAAACCCCATTGATGCCCTGTTATAGTTGACTCTCCAGCTTTATTCTGTTATTCCGTCGTAGTTTCTGAGGACACAGTTCTTAGGTAATTTCTATTCCCTTATCTGAACTTATTTCTCTCTATAGAAAGATTATGTTAAGGTTGATTCAATGTCATCTTCATGAAGAGAACAGAGCTCCACTCATACAGTTTAGATGAAACAGTACCTCATAGCTTTTTCAGTCTCCTTCGACCATCTCTTAACAATATGCATCACATATAGATTTCTGTGTACAAGAGGTGCACAAGCTGAAGATGAGCCAAGTCATGATCTTATGGAGAGAGAACTGATAAACTGTATGCCTTATATGCGTAATAGAGGTTTTCAGTCAATCTGGATATTGCAAATCCAAGGTAGTTTTAAAAACCAAAAAACAGTTACCAAACAAGTGAACATCCACTCTTATGGAAATTGTGTTGCCCTGTATAAGCCTCATTGGTATTTGTGTCACATAAGTAAAGAATTTGATCACATTTGGTGTGACAGGCATTTTACTAGGTTACAGTTGGGAGAATAGAGGTCAGGGAGAAGTTATTGAAAGTCTTCAACTTAGAAAATGGCCTGTGGATGTTGTGTTGAGAGTGTGGAGGTAACATTGTGGAGGACATTACATGTTACTGAAGCAGGTGGCAGGGGCGCATGCACTAGTATAGCCATTACATTTTTTGATGATAATACCTAATACTAAAAGGTTATAGCTAGCAGCCCACTTTCCTTATTGTACTATAGATCCCCTTTTTGATCGTTAAATGCCCAGAATTATTCCATCTATCCTTTACAAGCACAGACATCTTCCTTTTTGTTTAATGCTCTCCTTAATTTTGTGAGCAAATTTAAATCATCCATGTTTATTTCTGTGGGCAGGTTTAGGGTGGCTAGTAAGGTCTTGATTAGGATGACCCAGCAGCTGTCACAATATTCCAACTGATGCCCAGAAGGTGGTGCCAATCCATCTACTTTTTTGGAGAGAAATCTTGCATTTTCCATAATGATAGAGGAGATGAAAAATCTGTAACTTCTCCTCTGGTAACAACACAAGAAAAGACGGTTTGGGGCAAGCGTCTTCTCCTTCTCGCAGGGAATAAGTCGTTCGTTGGTAGGCGGACAAAGCAGGGCTTCTAAGAACTAATGATAGGGACATGGCCACTCAGGCCTTCCTGAAACCAGGTGCAGTACAGAAAAAAAAAAAACTAAGTTGTCCCCAAAACAGTGAGCTCCATAATATTGACATTCATCCCTGCTGCAACCAGACTTTACAATGCAACACTACAATGGCAATAACTTGTGCAATGTATAATGTGCAATTTACCACTTGATACCCTGTGCAATTGTCAAGGTTAAGAGGAGGTTTTGAGGACCCAAATGCAGAGTTCAGGAGGCAGCAGTGAGTATTGTAGATTTAATAAACATCCAGAAGCAAACAGGGGCAAAAGTAAAAAAAAATACTGATAACCAAAAACAAGAAAACCTCAGTGGAAAACTCACAAGGGAAGCACGGGGACAACAGAGTAACAAAACAACAACAAGGAACCAGCAAACAGTGAGTGAATATGAGGTGTATAAATGGGAGACTGAACAAAGACCAGGATAATCAGAAGATTGGGAGCAGGTGTGGACAGAGGAGTCTAGAAGGTAGCTATGTAAAAGACTGACACACGAGGGCAGCAGAGGACAAACAATACCTAACAACTCAAATACAACAAAAAAAAACTGGAGTAACACAAAATGGAAATGAAACCAATAGTAACAAGTACATTTCTCCACTGTGAGATCAATAAAGTCAATCAACCAATCAGATTGAAAAAACAAATCTCAAAATACATCTTACAATAGTTAGACAACAATGAAAACTCAGAACTGAGGGAAACCAAATAAAACAGGCTTCCTGCTCACGTGGCGCAACAAGTAGCCTCATAAATATCAAAATCATTTTGATTAAAAAGAAAACATAAGAGTTAACTGATTCTTCAATGTTCTATCCATTGCGAAGCCTTTACTTTAGTTGTTTCTTTCAAAATGTTAAATTTTTGAATGATTATAACCGTTTAAATTGCTGCATTTCAACTCATAATTAACTCACATTACAACTAAAGGCTGTACAGAGTTTTAATCAACATAACTGTCAGTAAAGGGGTCAGCCATTGTTTAAGATGTAAAGGAAATCATCTTAATACCTCTCTGTATTTCTATGGCAAACATCGAGGATTGTCCTGACATAATGTTGACTAATAGTTATGCTATTGAAAGGTTTTTACTCAGGACTCAAGAATTGCTTTCTTGGATAAACTTCAACTTCAGTGAAATACAAACAATTGACTAAAAAGTTACAGAATAAAAGATGGATGATATGTGGATATTAGTCTCAATAATAATTAAGCAGTTTTTTTGCAGTGGCAGATAATCTGAGGTGCTGAAGTTGATGGAAAGCTAATAAGAAGAAGGATGGAGATAAATAGAGGCAATTCTTTGAATAAAACTGTTGGTATGTGGAAAAGATTTAAACTGAGAGCAGAGATCCACTTTAGACCGAAATATGCAAAGTGAAGCCTTAAAGAATTGCTGTTCATAGACACGCAACCCATTCTGTATTGCTTTGAAAAATTGCGCAAAGAAGACTTATTTTAGAATATAAGCTGGCTAAAATTGTTGAGACTTAGTCCAAATGATGTGTAGCTGTAGTTGCTATTGTTATGCAAAGTAATAACTCCGGGGGACCTAATACAAAAATGAGAGGTAAGCTATTGAGACCTGGATATGTGAAAAAAACTGTTTAGAAGACCATTTGTATTTATTCTTTCATATCACAATTATGATCTATTTATGGGAAATTTATATCAAGTAAATACTGAAGAAAAAGATAATAGAAAACAAATTTTAAAATTCAAAATAGATTTTATTTCTCTTTTAAGTTGCATTTTAGATCTGAATTTTCAGAAATTCATATTTTGACTTTCATACTTCATTTGTTTTACCTTCTGCATATAATAAGTCATAAGTCTAAGTCATTTCAAATAATTTAAGCATTGCTTCAGTATTATATTATTCAGTTTCTATAAAGTTTTTATTTATGTATTCTAATGCACTGAATAAGTAAGAATACCTCTGTCCTTCTGTCTGTCAGGGGCGAATGAATGATTATTGATTATTGATAAAAGTAGGTAAGTAATGACAATGGAAAATATGTTTGACCCAGAACTCAAACCTGAAATTACTTTATCCACAAGAACTTTTATCTAGATGGATGTTTAAATATATGCATCTATTTGTTAGTAAAGGTTGTAGGAAAGTATAGTTTATCTTTGTTTAGAAAATATGGATGTTGTGTTTGTTCATTTTCCTGTTGGATCAGTATATAGATTGACCCTAAGGTTCTGGTTCCTTAGGCGTACATTGGTTATTGCCTGGCCACCCTTATAAAAATGTTCTGGCTACACCTCTGCTGTCTGTCTGTCTACCTTTAGCTTTAAATATAAAGTTAGTTGAATCTGTAAAAAGAAAACAATTGTCAGACTTTTAATTGTTAACTGAAAAGACTAAAATTTAAAAGCTAAGTCATTAAAAATAAGGAATGCTGTACAGACCAAGCAGCATTACAGCAGTTTGTTCCGGCTTACAGCAGGATTTGCTCCTTTGTGAAAATAAACTGTCTGATTGAAAGCATTTTATTGTACATGCCAGTTCCGCTAAGAATGACACTCGTCGCCCTTACCCACACAGACAAAGCTGTCGCACCAGCGGCGGAGCTAGATGGGGGGGACCAGGGGTGGCCATGGCCACCCTTAGTCAATCATTGGCCACCCTTGTGGCCACCCTACCATTTTTTCCCCTCTAATAGAGATGGTGGCTGCAGTAATACTCTCAAGTGGAATATAATCAAAACATTTGAATTTTTTGTGGTTACTCATACACATCAATATACTAACATCAAAGATAAGTACAGAATGCATGTTCTTTTCAGAACTAGATTTTGTGTTTTATGGGGTAAAGAGAAAATTATGTGTCTCTGTAAGTCATCTAGGAGTCTTGAGTGAAATCATAGATAAATAACTATTTTAATAAAAAGTTATCAAATGATCAAGATATCAGTGCTTGTAAATATCAATTTTATGCAGAATGTTTATTAATACAAGTAGGTAAGTAATGACAATGAAAAAGATTTATGCCCCAGAATTCAAAACTGAAAGTTTTATCCACTATACCATTTATCTAGATTACGGACGTGTAAATATATGCATCTATTTGTTAGCAAAGGCTGTAGGAAAGTATAGTTTGTATTTATTTAAAAAATACAGATGTTTTACTCATTAATTTTCTTGTAGGAACAGTTGAGATTGACTTTGAGGTTCTGGTGCCTATCCGCTTTCAACCACCCTTATAAAAAATTTCTGTCTACGCCTCTGTGTCGCTTAATCATAAATTAAGTCAAACTGGGGTTAAAAAATATGAGTGAAACCTGAGAGGTAATTGTGAATCAGTGCAGCATGTATTGCCATCCCTCTCTCTCTCTCTCCTCTCTCTATGTGCATGGGAGGAGCGCTCCCCTCTGTATAAGAAGTGTTGAGCTTCCAGCCAGGGATTTTACACAGCTACTCAGGAGAAACGAAATGATCTGCCCTGGAGCCGCAGCAAAATGCTGGATGGACACCTACTCCTGGGATGGTTATCGTTCACAGTTATAGTGCATCTTCTCAGCTTGCCTCGACCGACCACAGCTTACTTCGGGTAAGAACTGACACACACATTCCCACAGTAGTCAGGTCAATAAATATAATGCTCATTTCATTGATTTTATTGGTTCCTCCATCACAAAAGCAGGTTACCTTTCCTCCATTTGAGAACAGTGGGATGCGCACTGTAGGGATTGCTCTGTTTGAATTTATATTGCAATATGAGAGAGGGTGAGTGGGGGTGTCACTGTGAGGCCTCGCAGCTGGTGTCTCCCGCAGGTTGTCTGCAGTTTCAGCGTCTATTAAAGGGAGTAATGTTGGCTCGATATGGTTCACCTCCACTGTTTCCCCCGATAATCAAGCCAGAACCCATTGTAAAGTTACTCTCAGAGCTTCATTTGAATACACCGCTCCTTATTATTTATTTGTAAAATCATGTTCCGAGTGGAGTCGGGAAAGCAGGCGCGCGGAGCGCAGCGAAAGGTGAGTTGGAGTTGTCAACCCCTCAGAGCCAACAGCTGGTAACAATAAAGCAATATGAGTGAGTGAACTGAGCCGGCGGCTGAAGGCTCTACTCAGCTTGCATAGAACATTTCCCCCCATCCAGTATAAACCTCGCAGAGCTAAGTTCATTGTTTTTTTGTTTGTTTGTTTGTTTTTTCCTCTCAAATTTAAACAACATTTGGAACACGTGTGGGGAAGTTCATTTGCATTCAGAAAATTTTATGAGTCATGTCATATGCATAAAAGTGTTTTTTTTTTTGTTTTAATTTTAAAAAGAGGCGGGTGGGGAAAAAAGCAGCTTATTCTCAGGGAATGCTTGTTACTACAATTTTGACTTCCACTTAACTCTGACTAATGCCTCCTTCCTTCAGTTTCATTTTTTCACGTTTACTCTCAGACAGACACAAGGCTGTATAGCCTCCCTTGAACAGGAGGTTTTCAAATCTCCAGGAAGTAAACAAATAAAAACAAATTACCCCTGGCCAGAAATGTATCACTGTATCAACCTCTGTACTATCACATATCTAATGTAATTTATTAACATTTTTAAAATCATAGACTTTAATTGTGAGTTAAGCAATTTTATGTACAAATTATTTATTTTTATACCAGCATATGAAAATCTGAGGCTTTTTCCAACATATTTTATTTTGAATTCCGCTTTCATTTAATCTTCTTTCAGATTGGATGAAACGCAATATTAAGTCCCCTGAACCAACCGAAATGGCAAATGATCCAAGCAATCTTGGATCTATGACGTCATACACAATCCACTTGCTTTAAAAAAAATATATATATATATATATATATAGATATAAAATATATAACTACGGATGTCTGGGGGACAGTTATTCGTCTACATGTTATGAATGCTGGCGTACCATAAAGAATAAATTATGAACAGTTTAGTTTGTGCCTTCAACTCGTTGCCCATAGGAAGACGTTACTTGGATATAACAAAACCAAATATCTTCAGAACAGCTCCAAATGATATGGGTTATATGGGTGAGAAGAACATGATGTAATATTGTAAAATCAAGGGCCCAATAAAAAACAAACAAAAAAAAACTGTGTTCCCCTTTAAGGTTGCAGTCGCCTGATTATTTATTTTAGTTTAAAAAAATGTGTATAGATGTAAATATTCCTCTTTTTTCATACATAAAAGTGGGTATGAAACGTTCGCTCCATTTTGTACCCATAAAACTGGGTATAAAATGACCAAAAATAAAGTAAAACACTGAGAGAAGTAAATGGCCAGCCCTTCGATGCCACCAACATCCCAGAAAAAGGCCCATCCTTTTTTAAAAACTGAATGGAATACACGTGTTAAGATATTAACCAGGATGGTTACATACCATTCACTAATACACTTCAGATTCAATGTAGCTTATAAACTTAAAGACATTCTAAACAAACTTTAATAAACCAATACAGCTTATCAATAAACTTGAACAAGTGAAATAGGTTTGAATTGTGGATCTAGGCGCATGCTTTCAATAAAAGTTTTTTAAGCTACAATTTGAGTGGATGGTTTTCTTGTGATAGGTGAGGTTAAATGTTTTGTTTCCTTCTAGGTTTGACAACTTGGATAACATGAAGTTTTTGTTCCTTTTTTGATTGCCTTGTGCTAAGCTATTGCTGGTCAGTAGTTTGTCATTAATTGAAGTGAATTTTATGGATAAAAGATGCTCACTGCTAAAACATCCATAATGTCACAGTGGCACATTTCTCTGATTTGACTGAGAAAAAAACAACAAAAAACAGCAGAGGACAGATGGAGGTAAGCAGGTTTGCATTTCTCTTGGGGGGGATGTTTAAACGGAAGGAAACAAATGCAAAAAGGAGGGAAGAATGCTTGTGTAAGAGGTGTTCAATCTTAATGTAGAAACATTGTTTGGAGTGAGTGCAGAGCATATTTCAAACCATTGAGGATTTGAAAGAGAACTGTGCGATTTTGGACTGAATTCTATGTTCTCAAATAAAAACAGATGCAGCCCCCCTCTAGTTAAAGATGTAAATCAGTAATGCATTTTTTCTCAGCTGACCTGAGTGTTAGTCAATTGTCTCAATATACATTCAGTAGAATCAATTTTCCTTTGTTATTTTTTTTAAATTGTCAAATTTCACAAAAAAAATCTGAAATTGAATTTGATAAATGGTTAAACATTCTAAACATCTAATTGGTAGGGTACATTTGAAAAGTGAATATTTTCTTGTAAACAAAATATACATTTTCAAGCTGTTTATTAAGTGTGAGAGTTACATTGCTATTAAGGGGCCTCGGCATGTCATAGGAACCTATGCAGCTACTAATCTGAAATTAGTTTGCAAAGTAGGATCTACCCGTCTGTTTTGTTTCTTGTCGCAAATAATCCCTCATGGATGCACAGATTTTGCGTTAGACTGCAGAGTGATTAGACATGAGGTATTTATAGCGAATTGAAATTTATGGTAGGATCTGTTCAGGATCTAGGGGTTTAAGGGACCTGTGAATTAAGAGAACACAAGAAATGTCCCCCCAAGGGCCTGTAACTCTCAAATGTGAAAAATTGTCACCAGCTGAATTGGGGTTTTGTCTTTGCACTAATTTATTAGAGAAAAGGAAAACTTCTTTTTGAATACTCAAATGCACATGCTTCCTTTAAATCAGTTCAAACTAGTTAGCATTAAGATTAAAGTTAAATGGTGGCACTTATCATCCAAACCTAGTTGTGAACACTACTAAAAAAAAGTCTATTTGCATACTTACATCAATGGCTTTCTCTGTCTCTGATTTAGTCTTCAGCTTTCGTTTGCCTCTGACTTACATTTTTAGGACAAACATAAATGTATCCCTGTTTGTGGCACCTACTCCTTTCCTTTTGCAGGTATTGCCATAGACAGGTAATGTACGTTAAAGATAAAATGCCATGGCACCTGTACCGTGGTTAAAATGATGGTGCATATCAGCTTAATGAAATAACACCTGCTTTCAGCTAATTTAGCCTGTTCTCTGTGTTTTGGAAAATCTTTTGGTACTGTTATACTTTAGAATCATCATCTTGCCTCCAAGAAGAAGAGAATATGAATTAATAGTGAGTCAGTGAAAGATTTAGCCCTGAAGTAAGGAAAGGGAAGTGTGCTAGAACTGACTGTACAGGTGACTCGAGGTGTATTCACACCAGAAAGGTCCTTTGGTTTGCTAGATGGATCTCATCCCGTTGTTTGGTCCAGACATGAGATGGCTGGTCTCTGTTCGTTTTTGCATAAAAGGTATAGACGAAAAGAGGACACAAACTCTAGACCATTTAAAGGGGACCAAATGTGGCAGGTGTGAATACACCCTTAAAATATTTCTGCGCAGAGGCCAGGTTTTCAGAAACCTGACACCAGCTATGCTGCAGCCTCAACTCGGGAGGACGTACACAAACACAAACCTGTTCAAATAAATATTTCATGAGCGTGAGTCTTCCAGAGGCCTCCTGGGTACTGATTTACTGAAAATAGTCAATGTTGCATACTCAATTTCCAGAGTGCGGTGGAGCGTAAGTGTAACATAAACACAATCTCTCCTGCCCATAGTGCACTCAACAGAGGGTGGGGTGGGATTCCTGGCGTAGTCGAGCACCCGCATAAATTGTCATCCTTTACCACAAGAATGCAAACCCATTTTTTGTCCAGCCTGTTGCGGCAGGTGCCGATCTGCTGTTTAGTTGACATCAGAGTTTGCAAAGTTCAAGAAACTCACACTGTTGAAAATTGCATCACATTAAGATATTATCTTGTGAAGCTTCAGACCCATGGCTGCTTCAGGAGGTGCCCTTGTTGGTCTAAATCTTGTTTGTATAAGGCATGTAATTCTGTGGTCTTGTTAACTTTGCTGAATGCGGGTCCTCAAACTGAGTCAAGAATTTTTTTCCTTTTTTCTCTTGTTTAATTTAGTTTGTCGTGTGCGACATATACAGGAAGCCTACCCACAGCCATGCAAATGGAATCTACCAATTAGAGACATCCCAGCATCTGGATAGATGCAAATGTAGAAGTTGATGTCCACTTACCATCATATGTGGTATTTCTTTGTTCCTTAGGCTGCATTGTTGCACAAAGAACAGGATTTTGTTTTCTGCTCTGTAAAAGCTTTTTGTAGAAATTAAATTTGTAAACATAGAAAATAGTTTTTTCTTCAGCAGGATTTTTTTCAATATGTATTCATATCCTTTAAACTTATTGACATTTTAATAATAAATCATTTTATTTGAATTTCCTGTGATAAACCAAAAGAAAGTAATGCATTATTAGAAGGAAAATTATTTGTTTCATAAACATTAGAAATAAAATAAGACTATTGAATATATATGTTTTCATCTCTTTGCTGTACCAGTTTTTTGGGAATTTATTTCTTACAATTTTGCATTTCTAAAGATGGCTTTCCTAATTTTTCGTTGTTTAAATCTATTTTCCTGATAAAAAGGGAAACCATTTACTCTAAGGTATGAATGTATTTCACATTTATTGCATTTCGAATGTCTGCAGCTCCTCCAGAGAAACGGGTGAAATTGATTTCTTCACTTATAGGCGCCCCCTTTGCTTAGCCTGTCACTTTAGATGGATAGCAATCTTTTGGTGTTGTATTTGTCCCATGATATTTGGGCTTAAGAGTTTAACAGGGCCTAAAGCTTGGGATGTTTCTTAACCCTGCTTTAAACTTTTCCATAACTTCATCACCAATCTATTTGTTATTTTCCTTTGTGTTTATGTAGGATTTTTTCTAACAGACCTTTGATGTCCTCAAAGAGCACCAAGATTCTAAATGAGATTAAATCCGACACGAAGATGTATAGTCAATTTCTTAAATTAGGTGTCCTTCAGAAGGCCATTAAGCTTTGCCTATTTTATTTTTTGGAAAAAGGTTTGTGAAAACCTGTATTCGTTTATTGACAAACAGATTTATTCATTCATGGCCTGTAGAATATGCAGAAAGGTTCACGGTTGTAATGTTTAAAATGTACTAAAAAGATGAAGGGGAAAAATACTGTAGAAGGCGTGTTCATTCCAGTCATAGTCTTTCTGATTTATGGGATTTTTATCAGAAGATCTGCCAGCAGCATGTTTTTAAAGAAGTTTTCATTCTTTAGCATGTCCCAGATATGTAACAATTGCTTTTAAAGCTTCTCCTTTGGTTTTCCTCCCTCATGTGCATGCTGGCATCCTTTCAGTGGTTTGTGGAGAGCTCCTGTGTGATTACCTCTTATTAAAGCAGCAGAACTGGTGTGGGCTCAAGCTGGCATTGCCTGGCAGAGAGCGGTAGCAGGCGTCTCATTACTGAGCTTTAAGAAGTGATTAGCCCTGACGTGCAGCAGGGGCGGGGAGCACCGTTGATAGAGGGATTTCCCAACTTCATAGGATATCCTGTGGCTGGAGCGGCAAGTCAATAGGATTCTCTTTACACCCGTGTTGTGATGGTGAAAGTGAGATCATACTAACCTCAGATTTTAGCTACGTGATCACGTGCCATATTGCAAAGAAAGCAAACATCCTTCTTTTACTTCTGTTTTATCACATCCAGACTAGAGTGCTTCTGTGTTGCCCTTCAGTCTGGTACTCTCAAACCACTGGTAGGATTTACGCATACCACCCACTTCAGCTATCAAGTAGATCCCATGCAGGGTTTTTTTCCCCTCTTATGATGGTTCCTTCAGTTCCTTTACTTCCAGCTTCTATGCTCTGAGATATTCACTGAGCGCTTCACATATTGGGAGCCTGTTCCCGATTTATTCTTGGAACTTGGATGCTTTATCTTCAATGATGGCAATGATATGTTCACTAGGACTCTGCCTCGTTTGTGCTTAGTTTGATTGATATATATATCAATTAGGGATGGGACGATTTATGAAAACCGTCTGAACCGTTCGGTTTGACTGTCTCGGTTCGGTTCGCGTGTGTTTCGTTCGGTTCATGCGCTGCTCCTTTTTCTCATAGGCGAAGCGTTTACACTCCAGAGCAGAAGGTGGCGGTACTGCGACCAAAGCCAACTACCAGTAGAAAACAAGAAGAAGAAGAAGAAGCGAAGCAGCTTAGCCGGGTGTAGCAGGGGAAAAAAATCAGTTGTTGTGGAGAATTGTGTCGGAATGGCGAGTGGGAAAGAACAGGAGTTGGAAGACGCGCCAGCAGCACTTTATAGGTCTGCTGTATGGGAGCGCTTTGCATTTAGAGTGACCTACGATGACGGCGGAAAGAAAATTGTGGATAAAAGTGCAACAGTGTGCGAGCATTGCGCAACACGTTTTGTTTACGCTAACAGCAACATGACCAACATGTCATGCTAACCCCGAAATCCCTCATACTCCGTTAGCAACCCCCTCTCCACCCCGCTGCGCTCCAGACCGGCTGCTCAAAGCAAAGCTACAGCCCCCACTGTGGCTTCGTCCGCTCCCCTCTTTCTCCCTTGGAGATGGTAGAGAGCATGCGCGAGATGATTAAATTCAAAGCAGCAAAACATACGGAAATGATCCAGGGTTTCCGCGGATCATTTAAAATGATTACAATCCATTATTTTTTGGGGGATTTTTTCATTAATTCCATACATTTTTATGGGATTTTGGTGTAACAATCAACATATACCGAATCGAACCGAACCGAAAACCGTGACCAAAAACCGTGAATCGAACCGAACCGTGGATTTTGTGAACCGTTCCACCCCTAATATATATATAAATATATATATATATGGGTGCATGTGTATATATACAGTGCCTTGCCAAAGTACTCGGCCCCCTTGTTCCTTTCAACCTATTGCCACATTTCATGCTTCAAACATGAAGATATAAAATTGTAGTTTTTTATGACGAATCAACAACAAGTGGGACACAGTCATGAAGTGGAACGAAATGTGTTGGATATTTTAAACTTTTTTAACGAATACAGAACTGATAAATTAGGTGTGCAAAATTATTCAGCCCCCTTGCGTTGATACTTTAAAACATCACCTGCTGGGTATGTCTCTAGCAGTTTTGCGAGAGACTGAATTTTTTGCCCATTCCTCTTTGCAAAACTGCTTGAACTCGGTATGGTTGGATGGAGAGCGTTTGGAAACTGGGAGATTTATCTTCCAACTGCTGTTCACACTTTCAGGTCTTTGGCAGTCTCCAACAGATTTTCTTCAAGAATGATCCCGTATTTGGCTCCATCCTTCTTCCCATCAATTTTAACCATGATGGTGCTGCCATCGGCATGTTTGACAGTGTGGATGGGGTCATCAGGATCTTGAGCTGTGTTGCTTTTACGCGAATCACAACGTTTTACATTATTGCCAAAAAGTTTCATATTGTTTTTAACTGACCAGAGAACCTTCTTCCACACGTTTGTGGTGTCTCCCAGGTGGGTTGAGGCAAATGTTAAATTAGATTTTCTATGGATATCTTTGAGAAATGGCTTTCTTCCATAAAGGCCAGATTTGTGCAGGATATGACAAGCTGTCTCCCAACTCAGCTGTAGATTATGTCTCAGATAATGTTATGTGTGCTGTTTCACTTAAAGCCTCTTAAAACTACTTTTTTCCCCCACTCATCACAGAAAATAAAGCCCATTCACTTTCTTATTTGTATTTGTTATTAAGAGACCAGCAAAGGAAAAGAACAGGGCAGTGCCTGCCACCCCATCTGCACACCATGAAGCACATCCAGCACATCAAAAATGCTTTTGGTGCTCGTCTGATTTCAATGTCCACAGTCAAGATCTTGGATGCCTTTTTACACTCAAAATATGTCCATTGTGAACCGTCTAATGGTGTCAAACTTGGTCTTCTAGAGATTGTGAAAATATCAGTAGTTTTCTCTATCTTTAAACTGAATTTACCAGGGATGGTCTTGAACACTAATGCATGATAGAGATGCTCCAAAGCATTGGCCACAATATGTGCTAAGCATTGGATTACAGTGGTATGAACCCAGAATTATAAAGCAGGGTTTATGATGTTTTTTTAAGATATTCATATATAAAAAAGCAGCAATAGCCTAATAATATTACAATGAGAATCCTCCCTGTGGACTTGAAATAAGTCCCAAATTGCCTGGTTTCTTCCAAAGAGGTAATCTGCAAATCATTCAACTGCTCATGTTAAATTTAAATATATGTGGTGATGTTCAGTTAAAAAATAGAAATCAACAGAAAAAAATAGAAATTCATCAAAGAAAGACAGCACCACAAACACTTGATAGCCATGTGCCTTGTCTTGCTTTAATCTAATAATTCTGATATTTGGCCTAATTTTGAAGAAATAATGAAGAAAACCTCATATTTATAAACTTGGCATTGTTCTTAACAAATACCTTCAATCTGGGCTAATGTCAGAGCCAACTTTGTGTGCGTTTGGGGTGTTGGTGTGCTGGTACAGGGCTTCTCTGTGCCGTGGTGTGGGCTAGATCAGGGTAGTCATGCGGACATCGCTGCACACCCAGTCAGTGCCAGTCACATTGTGACTGCAACCAACCCTGCAGACCTTAGCCGTTTTGAGTTGTCACATAGCAGTTAAACCTCTTATCATACTCAATGGTCCAACTACCATTCCCAAACACAACTTCTGTTTTCAAATTATTCTGCCACCAGTTTTCATATTAATGGATGTAAATGGCATTTGTCTAAGTAGCGAGTCTCCCCAGCGACTCCCCCTTTTATTAGTTTACTAAATACACAAGAAAAGACTACCTTGCAGAGGTTTGTCACAAGACTTAATGCATTTTCTTGCATGTTTTATACCATACACTAACAAAAGTAGTGCATCACTGTTAACTGAAAGGGAAAGGATACATGGTTATCAAAATAAAAATCAAAACAAGTTGGATTGCATATGTAATTAGCCCTGTTTGCTCGTAGGAAATGTTGGTGAACATAATTTTAAAATCAAAACAATAGGGCATAACTACAGACCTTACAAGGCACAACTTTGCAAACTACTAATCTGGGGAAAAAAAAGAGCATCTCACAGAGAGAAGCCAAGAGCCTCATAGTATCTTTGGAGTAACTGCAGAGATCCCCAGCTATTAGTTTGGAACTCTAAAAAATTTAGTCTTGATAAATGAGTGAGAAACAGAAAACTGCTGATCAAAGACCAGACCAAAATATAATGGATAATCTGTGGTAAGAGATTTCAATTAATGTAAACAGATGTGCCGCATGAAGTCTATATGCTTAAAATATATTTCACCTTGAATAATGATCAATATCTTGTGTGTAGATGTGTGAGCAAACGTGTGAAAAACATACCTTGAAAGGTAGTTTTATAAAATACTATTAAAAAGAGACTGAAAAAACATGCACACCACACTTATTTGTTTTATTTATAAAAGCATTTAAAAACTATGTATCCTATTCATTTCACACTTTTTCTACTTAGATTTGGGATATAATAGAATTCCAGTAAAATGCAATGTGTTGGAGCATGCAAGGGTTTAAAAGCATTTTCAAGATACAGTGCGTTAATTTTGCCTCAACATGTCTTCTCATGATATTTTTGATTGAAATATCATGCAAAGACATGTTCATTTACTTAACTCCATCAGTTTCTTCTCTGTTTTTTGCTGTTTTCCTACATGCTTTATTTTTCTCTGTTGCAAAAGATCAGACAGGACAGCAAATGAGTTAACTTTAGCTCATATCCTGTTAAGTCATAGAAGATTATCAACTTCCTCTCAGATGCGGTAAAACTCAGCAGTTCTAGTGATTTCATGACAGTTCCACAGCACTGAAGGGCTCATAACTCAACTGATGACTTCATAATTCAAATACCACTGCTATATGGCCATGTTAGTCTTCTAGTCACATCACAGCAGTGTGTCCTGCTTTTTGGGTCTTGTTACGATATACAGTGCTGCGGGGGGTTGTCAGCTGGGTTGCTGCTTTCTGCTTCCTCATGTTCTCTCTCTATGCCTGGTACACTTAGCCCTGTCTTTCAGTGGTTAACTCTCTCTTTTTCTCTCTAAGGCATAGCTATTCCCTAAGGTTTTACTACAACTAAATATATGTCCTCCTCTCTATCTTCTAGACTTGAATACTGGCCCCAATTTTTTTAATCTGCTTAACTACTGCTGTCATTAATATTACATTTTTCTCACACAAAATATGCTCCTGGATTCGTGCTGCTATTTCTTTTTGTTGTTGTAGTTTTTTCTGTGTGTGAATGCCCTGTAGTCTTAAAGTCGTAGGGAAGCAGCTGTTCCAATGGTTGCAGTTCCGAATCCTCCCGAGTGGTGTCCGACTTTATTCACAAGTGAATAAAGTGAACGTGATTGGTCGATTATCAAGGGGGAAGGATTGTTGTGGGGTAAGGTTCGCAAGCAAGTTTGGTTGTGGCTGGTGTCTGGGAAGCATCTTGCTAACCACTTAGCAACTTAGTGCTAGTAGGTTCCCAATGGTAAATTAAATTTAGTGTTGTTACTAAGTAGCACTTAGTAACGACTCTACCAAGGAACCTTATGGACAGTGGAAACATGCTAGAGGAGGAGAGTTTTGTGTCATTGGTCGTGGATGAGTCTCCTCAGTCATAAATTTTTCATTTAGAGGAGGAAAGCGGAGACGAAGTTGGAAGTGGACGCCATGGAGGCAGAAGCTTCGTTTGGTGTAGAAGGCTTACAGCCGTACATGTTTGAACACTTGCCTCACAACGCTGGCAGTTCTATCAGTTCTACGCCTGCCGAAGACACAGACGTCCTTCCCCGTGAACACTGGGATGTAATTAAATTGTAAAGTAAATAGATTCTTATTTCAACCATTTTATATATCAGCTGCGACATATGAATCAAGATGATATGACCAAAAAAATTTGATTGACAGATGACCGTTGATATATGATTGGCCAAATTTAGGTGTAAAAGCTGACGTATAACTAACTGGCCTGCATAAAATAACGAAGGAAAAACCCCCCACAGATTTTAAGACAGGATTTTTTTTTAATAGTAATTTTCTAACTTTTGGGACAACATGGTCTGATAAAGAGAACATTTATATACATGTTTAAGCCAGAATGATTTAAATTTTAAATATGACTTCCCTGCGACTTTAAGCTCCCACTCTATCGTTGCATATGGGTGTTCAAACTGAACTAAGTTTCGATTCTGGAGCATTTCTTCCAATAAAGTGGAATTCTTCTTTCTACTGTTGCTACATGCATGCTTGTTATGAGGAGTTTTTGCAAGGTCAATGATACAATGCAAGTGACTGACCACAGTCCCTGCATGCTCATCCAGGAGGAGTAAACTCTACAAATCAATAACGCCACAAAATCTCCTGAGTTCCCTAAGGTAGAAGTTTTTTTTTTTTTTTTTTTAAACCTGTCTGTATAATTTAAGTGTCTTTGTAAAGTGCCTTAAGGTGTTATGAACTGGTGCTACATTAATAAACTGAATTAAAACATCTTTCAGGCAGGATTACATTTAATTGAAGCCTAGTATATAGTTTTTCTCTTCTTTATTTTTTCAATAATTAAAAGAATGAACAGTATCCCCATAAAAAGTAGGTGGCTGGTACTGGATTTATTCTTGCATAAACTTAATGGAGGTGGATAAGTCTTGAGACTCCCTGACACACTAAGTCATTCAACACTGATTCATGATTTCTCCAATTATTTTTGTCTAAGCTATGGAGCATAATGTCAGCCAGAGAATAGATGGGGTCAGTGGGAAAACACCACACGCTTACATTCCTCTGAGCTTTGGCATGGACCTGGCTGTGATATCCCAGATGGAAGTTGGACCGGGTGGTCTGAAGTTCATCCAAGATTTCTAAAGAAAAGCATGTAACCTTGCCACAAAAAAAGTGTGTGTGTGTGTGTGTGTGTGTGTGGTGGAGGGGGTTCCTTAAAGACTGAGAAGACAGGAAGAAAAAGTGAAAATGGGGAAAAAATATATTTTCTAACAAGATAAACTTCCTGCAGACCTCAGTATTTAATTTAATGATTAATACCCCTTTATATTTATTGCACACAGATTAGTCTCAAGTGAGCAAAGTAGTTTGTCTTTATGACAGTTAAACTGTTCCAGGACACATGTCCATGTCTGTCACTGTCTGGGGTCGGTAAAGTTCTCGCACAGCAGTGGTTTTGTCTGGAGGAGTCTTTGTTTTAAGCAAACAGCTGGGCCCAGTGATTGACATCCGTTTAGAGATATTGACCATTGGGAATAGAGGAAGTTTGGAAAGTGGGGGGGAAGCTTAGACGTGGGAGGGGGTTGGTTATGATGTTGGAGACATCAGACCACACAACCTGCAAGTTCAGACTGATGGAGAAATTGTGGCTTTTGGCTTTTCTGTCTGGACGCGTTCAGCAGCTACAAACTCCTATAGGTGTTGACTTAAGGTTGTTGGAGACGACATGCATGTGCACATAGATACAAGCACACTATGTAGAAAAATGGGTCCAGCTTTACTGGTTCATAAATAGAAACTGGATGACAGCTGCTAAGCATAAAGAAATAATACCTGAAGTATCCAGTAAAAATAGTTTGACAAATGATCTCATCTGAAATTTTGTATAGTTATTTAACATTTCTGCATAAGTGGAATCTCTAAATTAGATATCAAGTTTTAACATGTATTGCTTCAACCTCTAGATTAATGCTTTCTGACAGCTCCATGACTGGTACATTTTTTGAACTGATATTTATTATCACCTCCTCTAAGGAGTTTATATTTTAGTTGAGTTTTAGTCTTTGTTTGTCTGTCCATCTTATTACAAGATAACTGGAAAGGTTATGAATGGATTTTAATGACATTTTTACCAAAGGTGCACCCCAGTCTAAGGAACAATCCAAATAATTTTGGTGATGATCCATATCATAATCCAGATGCAGGAGTGTTTTAAAGGATTCTATGACATTATTTGGTGGAACCCAGCAGTCCCCCCTGCCGCTCCCCGAAAAAAAAAAGAAAAAAACAGAGAGTAGCAGCAATTACTATTGACAGCTTCCACATTGGACTAAAAACAGTCCAGAAGTATTATTCTGAAGACAAAAACACAGGGAAGATGAGCCATGAAGAAGGTGAGAGCAGAACAAACACCCGAGGCTGCAGAAACATGCTGTTTCTTATGTATAAAGTAAAGGGTTTTAAGGAAAGTTCCTCGTACCAAGGAACAATTCATTAAAAAATTGGTACTTATCCAGATCATGTGCGAGTTTTAACTCTAGGTATAAGTCACAATATGGGGCAAAATGTGATGCTTGGTGGAGGTCCACTCTCTTCAAGTGTCTTTCTAGCTTTTCTTATTTAAAAAAATATCTGTAATAATAAATCTTTAGTATCTATGTGTCAGCAGTGGCAACATCAGGTGGTGACGTCCAAAACTTAAAAATCTTGTAACTGTATTTAGTGTTAAGACCGACTAAAAAAATTAAGCTTGATATTTTTTTTTTTTATTATTGTTAATTGTGAACTTAAGGATCTCTGCTATGAGAGCACTTATCCTTAAGCGTAACAACTGGTGTGATCTACCTATCATAGTCCTCATGTAGCATGTCTCTCTTAGGTGCAGTTAGAGCTGGAAATGTCGGTACTAGTTGGTATCAATTTATCGCCATTATATTCTGTTAAGGCTGTGAATTGTGATGTTAATATTTTGATAGATAGAAATTGAATATAATAAAAAATATAGGCTTCAAATGAACTAAAAATTTAAAACAAACTCTTTGAGTTTATGTGTTGGGCCAGTTTTACAGATACAGTTGTGCAAGTAGGCAAAGACACTACTTACTTCTAATAAAATCCTGGCATGTTAGTTTTCTTCAATGAGTGCATGGCTAAAGCAAGACTACATTTGCAATAGCATTTTCTTATGTTTCTTTTAAACTGTTTAACATTTTCTAGGCTATTATGTTTAATAAACAAGCAGAAGTATCAGCTAAGGGTAAATTGAAGAGCTGCACTCTGAAGCCAGAAGAGGGAGTGATGATGGTGAAATTCAGAAAGGTAGTCAATAATTTCCTCAGAGGGTTTATTTTAGGCTCTGGTGTTTGAAATATGCTTTCTTTTTCTTGAACTGGCTGCAATGGAAAAATGAATATAAACTAAGTGTATCACTGGCAATGGGAGGTGCTGACAGGTAGAGAGAAGGGACTAAACAAACTCCCATGTTACTAAGTGAAAAGACAGTGGAGGAGGTGCAGCGTGTGAGTTTTGAGCAATGTCTGCTAGGAGTGTATAGAGAGGCAAGTGTGTGAGTGGAAAAAGCAAAGCTGAGCAAACACCAGTGAGAACTTCACATAGGATTATAATGAGTTTTATATGTTGGTGTTATATTCCATGGGTAGCCACTGTTGCTGTGCCAACACCTCAAACAAACACACCTTCAGAATACTGTGCATGAGATGAAAACATTCTTGAATTTGGTATGAAGTTAATTCTATAAAATTAGTTCTGTTTTTGTTTTTTTTTGCTATAAACACTTTTAGTTTTAATAGTTCCATATCAGAAAGCACCTCTTGTAGAGTAACACACATGTATTTAGTTTTCTTTCTAGAGGAAAGTTAATTGATCAAAATAAATTTACTGAAAGTTCTGAAGGGTTTTGGATGTTATAGCTAATTGCTATCTAACCTTTAGCGATAGGTGTTTTTTTTGTCAATTTTCTTAAGCTTGTAATATTTTATGCATTATACTGAAGTTTGATTAGCAGATCCCCGTTTTATGTCCAGAAGTTGCCAGCTTATGTAATCTGGCTGCTGAGTTTGTAGATGATATGAAGTTGTCAGTCTATTCTTTTGATATATACTGTAAGTAACTTCAGCTCAAGTTTTCATATCTATACAATCATGTGATGGATTTTAGATCTAGTTATTAACAGTCTAATTATAACTTTAAATATAGCACAAATTCAGCTTGTTTTGTCATTTTTTCTGGCAAGCTATTTATGCAGCCTCAGTTAAACTGAGTTGAGAGACAGATATTGAAACTGAAGCATCGGGCAAGGATTGCTTTTAAAGGATTGCTCCCCGGGACAATGGCAGCCCACCGTTCCCCAAGAGGATGGGTTAAATGGAGAGGTAAATTTATCCAATGTGAGATCAATACATTCTATTATTATTATTATTATTATTATTATTATTATTATTATTATTATTATTATTATTATTATTATTAAGAACAAAGTGCAGATGTTGTCATTGACTGTATGGCATTGCCAGTGGCTACAACAGGCAAGGAGGCACAGTGAAGTACTGAGCTAAAGGTACTTTCTATGGGAATGAAAAACAAATAAACATACAAGAGATAATATTGATAAATCAATGGCCCTTTCTACAAAAGCATAGCATAACCTAGAATCACTGGAAGAGGAAAGGGAAAAAACACAATAGTGACAAGAGTACTTTGCACTTGAAGGAAACAGAGGGAATATACAATGGCAGAGAAAGCCATATAATAGGCTAAGTAATGAAGGACACAAATCTATTGGAAAAAATAAAAAACACAAAGTAGAAAGCAGCGTTTCTACTTGGTGTTGGTGGTGTTTTCCTAAAACAATATATATAAAAAGTCAAACTCAGAAGCAGTGAGCAAGGTTAACTCTCTGAAGCTTGTAAAACCATGAGCTGGTAAAAACAGGAAACTATCATTCCTGCTCATTCAGCTGAAGCATGGTTGAGTCATGGCTACAAACTAGGATAACTGTCTTTTTTGAAGAAGCTGTTAAACAGTTGCTTTCATTTGGAGCATTAGGAAACCATGCTAAATAAAAAGATCTGCTTTTAACTGTAAAATTCTCCTGCAAAAATTCCTGTGTATGCATGTAAAAAACAATGCTCTGTTAGAGCTGCAATTAAGAGCAAGACTTAAAAGTTGGAATAGTTTTCATCTATAATTCTATGGTGTTTAGTTCTGTATTCAGGCCAAAGTATAGAGGTTTTAAGAACGTTTTATGTTGTAGGGCAGGGGTCTTCAAAATTTTCCAGGCCAAGGACCCCCAAACTGATGGTGAGATGGAGCGGGGACCCCCTAATTATATATATTGTATGAAATTGTGTTTCATCAAAATGGTCCTACACTCTATTACATAGGGAGTAATGTAACGAAAGTAATTTCGCCCTGGGATTATTAAAGTATTTCTGATTCCTCTTTGATGGGACAGGTATTGTGAATGAAACGGTGCCCAGCTTGAAAGATCTCCTGTGTGTCGCTGAATGCGTGCAATGATGGCTGAGAGAGATCTTCTGCCTCCATTTTTCTGCTCACTACAGTGTTTTGAATTCATGTTAATGTGTATTTAAAGATGTTTCAATTAGTGGAAAAAATAGCAGGGGGGAATATGAAAAAAAAAAGTCAAATCAACCAAAACTTTTCGCAGTACCTCCGTGGGTTTTTTTTCTTTTTTAAATTGAGACTCTCAGAACAGAGTAAATGTACAGTTTACATACCCTTTTATTAAAGACAGAAAAATACAGCTGCCACAGAATAGATTAAATTTGACATAATATTAAATAAAAACGAGCAAATCATGCAAATCATGACATTTATTATTCCTTCTTTCAATTTTGTGTTATTTGACTTACTAGTGTGAATTTATAATTTTCTGTAATGAGAGAGTATGTAAACTTTCACGCAAAAATGTAGACTAAAAAAACACAAGAATAATCAAAAACAATTTGGACTGGACTGAGCATCCTTAAAAGCCTTTCTGTTTTTATTCATATTGTGGTAGGTTTTATATTTCACAAGATATCTGTAAAGTAGCAATAGAGTATTGTCAATACATATTAACATTAGGCTATAGCATATATGCCAACTGTTTTCTTTGCTATTTTAAGATCACAATTCCTAATGTAGCCTAATAAGATAAAGCATCAATTCAGATCATATTTTTCTTAAATGCTCCTCTTGCTTTGGGTCAGACTCTTTTTATCATGCAAGGTTCTTCTGTTGTTGATTTTATAGTTTCAAAAAAGAATAGGTTTCTGTACCATGAGATTTTTGTATAAATCATAAAACAAAAAACCTTGCTGACAAAGTGGCGTGAAATGCTCTGCAACCTGTAGTCGGGAGGAGTGGTGTGAAATGCTCCATATGCATTTAAAGAGACTTAACCAGAACAACATTATGTAATTAAGAGGAACACCTGAGAATTTAATATGGCAAATTCAGACCAAAGCATTACAGTCTTCTGCTGTCCTTAACCATATATCAGAATCACATCCAATCCCTGATTGAGTTACGGCAAGCAGAATTATACAGGTATGGATTTTTTTAACACTTTTGTTGGTCTCAACGTGCGTCCACCTCATCTCTTGCCATGCCACCTTACTCTGATTGCCTAATAGGAAGCATTTATATGAATCAAAATGTGTTCTCATTGCTGACCTTTAAGTCCCTCCTTAAACTGCCATTATAAAGAGATGATACGTAAATTACTCTCTCCACTTATTGCATCTGCATTGAGTGTGAATGTACCTCTACAGGAGTTATTTGTTTCCATCCATCTATGGGCTCAAGTGATCAGTGAGCGTGTTTCCATTCAACTGAAATGCAAATTTTGAGATGGTTTGAGAAATAAGGAAATGTGAATTTGCAGTGTTTAAATTAGGTTTGAAGTGAATTTACCAAACGACACAAAGTATAATGTTGTCATAAATCATAATCGTCCACATTACTTTCGTCATGCATGTCTGTAGTAAACATAAAGTAGAGGCTACAATCTAGCCTGACTTATTGTTGTTTTTCTGCCATCCTAGTAATTTTTCTGTGATAAGTGGTTTGATTTGGCAAAAACATAGAATCTATAGAAGTAAGGGAAAAAAAATTGTTTGGGAAGACCAAACTGGGACAGAGGATCAGCACCTGCTGTTGCCACAGGTGGTGGAAGAATACAAAGGAGCGTTGAAAGGTAGATTTGGTTCCAAGATTGAGCTGCAAACAAATAGAGAGACTTGGTACAGTAGCACATCATGCAGCGGATCAGTGCATCTTTCTCCAAGCTTTTTAGAGTAGACTGGAATAAGAGAAGCACTACTTTCTGCAAGAAGAAAAAAAGTTAGAGATAGCACCACACAAGAGAACATGGCTACTGACCACATCATGTGCAAAACACCATGTACTTAATTACCATACATACACCTTTTGTTCAGTATATATTTCATGTTATTGTACCTTCTCTTGTGTGGAGTGTGTTCTTGGAGGAAAATCATTTCACCCAATTTTAAAGCGATTCAGCTGCTCTGATTGTTTACCGCATTGAGCACCCTGAAGAAAAAAAACATACTGAAGCATCTGTAACCCATTAAGTCCAGTGAAATGACACTTAGGACTCGAGGGGAAACATTTCAGTCTGTTTCGTCAGTTATTGGACTTAATA
>NW_015151577.1:89978-131699 GCF_000732505.1 Cyprinodon variegatus | reverse complement strand
GTTTTTTCACTTATAATTGGATTTGATTACTTTCAAACCAGAATGGTTGTATTCATTATAATATTAAATTAAGGTTAAATGGACTCATTTGCAAAGTAATAGATTCCTGAGGTGAATAGGTTGCGTTACATTTTCTTTTTGGTATAAGGTTTAAGGCAGCTTAATAAAAGTGCATAAACAGCAAAACATTGTTTTTACATTGTTTCCACTTCACATGTATTCCTTACATGTTGTTTATTGCTGGAATTTCTAATAAAATACTTACCTACATAAATTTAAACATATTGAAAAACTCTTCCAAGGCACTCTGAGTCAGAAGAAGGTGTGTTTTAAAATACCAGGCTTTTCCAATAGGAATTTAAATCCTGCTGCAATATGTTTAATTTACACAACATTACTAGGAGTGGCACGTCACTTAGCATGTGATAAAAATATGAGGACACAAATATAGAGACTATATGCATGTTGCATGTACGTCACATTCGGAGGATGCCATTAAGTGCTTTCCAACATAACATTTGTTAAAATTTTAATATCTGGTATAATTAGGTTTCTGTGTGTTGTGTTTTTACTCACTTTACAGAAATTAAACTGATTTCAGAAACTTCTGTAAAACACACGTTTTCTTTCCTTCTGTCCCATTTAGACAAGCTGGTACCAAGATGTATTTAAGCTTCTAACAAATACTGATTTTCCCTAAAGATTAACTTTGCTCCAGTTGACTTTAACTGAACATTAACTAGGCTTATGAACATAATATTTTCCAGCTATTCTTCCTGTTCTGTTTGTGCAGTATAATTTGAAAACTTGATCTTAAAGGGCTGCAGGATCCACAACTTTATAAACCTTTTCCCCTCTCCTTTGTGTGTTCTCACTGTAGGTTGACTGGTAATGAACCATTATCTGTTCTGCCACTGAATTCAATACCAGAAGAGACCATGGGCAGGGCCCACTTCAAGCTCTGTGACCGTCTCAAGCTGGAAAAGAAGCAGCGGAGGATGTGCAGACGAGACCCGGGCGTGGCAGATACCTTGAGGGAGGCCATAATTATGAGTGCCTTAGAATGCCAACATCAGTTTCGCTTTGAGAGGTGGAATTGCACTTTAGAAGGGCGCCATAGGGCCAACATATTAAAAAGAGGTGAGAGCAGATAACAAATTACGTACATTTCTCCTTATCAATAGAGGTGCATCAATCCATTTTTTCTGATCCTATCTGATACATGGGCTTAGCGTACCGACTGATTTCTGCTACCAGTCTGATACTACTGTTAAATTAATTCACAACATAACTAGCCATGTGAGTAAAGGAGCAATGCTTGATATAAACTTTTTTTAAAGGTGACAAATTAACACAGCCAGAAATCATCACAACGCATTGTGTGTGTGCTATGAGCGATGACATAATCAGTACTCCAATAATGCAATTAAAGTCACTAGATTGCAGTAAGTTAATGCTCTGTATGATATCTATAAAAGCTGATGCATCTTTAATCTATACCTACTTATTATTGCTTAGTCATGAAATAGAGAACATAAATTGTGTGCAAAATTAAACCCTAAAGGAAAATTCGAGATATTCAAAGTTAAAGATGTACTTGCATGAATAGGTAAAGCCTTTGGTTAAAAACAAAACAAAAAAAACATCAGAATTAAACCACTTCATGTCGTGATTTTGCATATTAAAGTGTGTTAATTTCAGTTTTAGAACATTTCATCACAATTTACTTTACAGTGACAATTGTATCTGTCTGTATACAGACAGATTGGCTAAACAACGGAAGATAGAAAATAGCAACAAAAAATACCCCATCAGATTGCATGGAGGTATTGACTTAACATAATCCACTCCTTCTGGGTGAGTATGTAGCGACAGTGGTGAGAGAAACTCCTTTTTAGCAGGAAGAAACCGTCTCCCTACTGTGGCTCAGTGTTATTGGCCTACTGGCATGGCTGTCTGTGGTTTTGGAAAGACAAAAGCAGACACACCAAAAAGGAACACAAAAGTAATAATCCATAAATGATTTGGTTTCAGAAGATAGTTGCTCAATAGATTTGTATAGAAAAAAAAACTGTTCTGAGCCCGTTTCCTGTCCAAATGGATGAAAGAAAGCACATATAGTTATACTAAAAGTTGAGCAAGTATCTCAAAATAAGTTGTTGAATATGGTCTATATGATATCTTTTTCAGTACCAGGATATCTTCCGCTTGGCACAACTACAATCTATTATCAGTTTGGGTCTTCCTCACTGATCACACTGGTGCAAACCACCATTATACCTAGGTGCAATCATCGGCAGAAATTCTTGGAGTCATATTTACTAGATATTCCTTTCAGATGGTGGGTTCTCATTAATTGCCTACTGCTGAAATATTATGAGGTTTCTTGACAACAAAAATATAGCCGAATTAAGGGTATAAATAGGCCTGTAGCCACAATATTTAAAGTATTTTTCAGTTGCTGTCAGCATGTGGCTTCGTCCTACAAAGTAAGTGTAAGTTATCATTATCAGCCTTGGATCTGAAGGTAAGGTTTTTAAGATGACACCTCAATATTGTGTTTATGGTTCTTCTTTTGAAGTAAAAAAGTATGTAGCTCTAGGTATTGATCTAAAGGAAAATTATTGCCTGGTTGAGACCAGTTGCTTGGAATACAATGGGTGAAATAAGTATTGAACACGGCACCATTTTTCTCAGTAAATATATTTCTAGAGGTTCTATTGACATAACATTTTCACCAGAAATCGGTAAAAAAAAATCCATGCAATCCAGGCATACAAAGAACCCAAATCATAAAGGCAAAGAGAAAAAGTATTAAAAACCACTTACTGAAAGTTATTTAATACCTTGTTCAAAAGCCTTTGTTGGCAATGACAGCTTCAAGATGCGTCCTGTATGGAGAAATTAGTCACCTGCATTGCTCAGGTGTGATTTTGGCCCATTGTTACACTCAACAGTCTTTAAATGTTGAAGGTCTCATGGGCCACTTCAATGAACTCTGATATTTAGCCCTTTCCATAAATTTTATATTGGATTCAAGTCAGGTGATTGGCTGGGCCATTCTAGCAGCTTTATTTTATTTTGCTGAAATAATTGAGAGTTTCCTTGGCTGTGAGTTTGGGGTCATTGTCTTGCTGAAATGTCCACCCACGTTTTAACTTCAATTTGATGTTCAGTCCTCCAAATTTCACTGTTGGTATGGTGTTTTTGGGGTGATGTGCAGTGCCATTTAACCTCCAAACTTGAAAATTTTGGCGAGGTTCAAAAAATGCAAAATATTTTGCATTTTGTCCCTAATATTTCAGGCAGGGTCAAAGCTACAATGGTGCTGACACCAGAAAACCATTCTATGACATCTTACCTTTACAGAGGTACCAAAAGTTTCTTCTTAAATCTAATAGCTGTGAGGCTATAAGTGATTTACTTTTGTGTGTTTTTGTCAGGCAGAAATTTATTTATACCCCCTGAGGGTGTAAGAGGTTAAATCTCTCCACTGGTAGTCTTTGGTTCTTAAACAACTCTTCTGATATTCTTTTCACTTCTCTGTTAGAAATCTTGTGAGGAGAACCTGGTCATGGTTGGTTTATTGTGTAATTATGTACTTTCCACTTCCGGATTATGGACCCAGTGCTCACTGGAACATTCAAAAGTTTACAAATCCTTCTGTAACCAAAGCCATCAATACGATTTGCATCATATGTTTGCAAAGGTCTTGAAAAAGCTCTTTACTTTTACCCATCATGAGATGTTTCTTGTGTGATACCAGAGACACCTTCTTATAGGCCATCATGTGGGACTGAACCAGCCGGTATTAATTTGCACTGACAAGAGTCAGGATTGCTTTCTAATGGCTTTCCATGCTTTTGCACCTCCCTGTCTTTACTAGTTCAATATATTTCCTTGTGCCATTCCACATTATAAAACATAACTTAATTTCTGGATATCTATGGTGTAATTTCTTTGTATCTTTGGATTGCATGGATTGTTATCGACGTCTGGTGAAAATGTCATGTCAATAGCACTTCTAGAAATATATTTGCTCAGAAAAATGGTGGTGTTTGATACTTATTTCCCCCGCTGTAAATGATAAATGGCTAACCAATTTCTGCTTTTCTAAGTCAGTGTGACTGCTACACTTTTATTGGGTAACCCTCCACAAAAAAAAAATCTTTATCATCAAGTTTGTGATTTATAAAATCATTTTTCTATTTGTAATACATAAATGAGCTGAACCTAGGCTGTTATATTTTTCGTTTGTATCACTTATGCTTCAGATTTTGTAAAGGAATTCATAATCTTCCTGAAATATTAATACCATATTCTTATTCCTCTTAACTGTTGATATTTAAACTCACATCCTGTAATTCCCCTTTTCTAAATGTTTTTCTAGGATTCAAAGAAACCTCCTTTTTGTATGCTATCTCCTCGGCCGGCCTAACGCATGCCCTAGCCAAAGCTTGCAGTGCAGGACGGATGGAGCGTTGCACATGTGACGAAGCCCCAGATCTGGAGAACCGCAAGGCCTGGCAGTGGGGAGGCTGCGGCGACAACCTCAAATATGCCAACAAGTTTGTCAAGGAATTTCTTGGCAAACGCTCCAACAAGGACCTGCGTGCACTGGTTGACACGCACAACACAAATGTGGGGATGAAGGTAATGAAAGGTTTTCTAGATCTTCTTTTTTTTCCCCAAGGAAAAAAAATATCAAGATATCTTCCTCTTTGCATAATAGCCTCTTATGGGTTCTACTGATCTTGGGCAGGCTGTTATTTATGAGCACCAGAAACATGTCAGAAATCTGTGTAGGGAGTAGCATTAAAAGAAAGCAAAATTTATCTCTAAATAATTTCATAACATTATAATTTCACAGATGTCAACCTAAATTTTCCTTTTTATTAAAGTAATAATTTCCACTGCTAACATGAATATAGGTAGAGTTACAGCACAGATAAATCTAACAAGGATACTGATTAAAAACAAAATGTAATGGAGCAGAGGCCATTTGGAGAAATAAAGAACATTTGAAAAGAAATGTAGGCTGTTAACCCCAAGCACCATTAAACATTTAGCTCTCCTCTCTTGAAATTTAATTTGATCTAGGAACCTAAATATAACACAGACTACTGCACTGGTTGATAACCCCAGGATGCTCCCTGAGTGCTACACAAAGCTGCTTGTTGCTCCCTAATGCCTGGATCACAAGGCAAGATTTCAAAATCATCAGATGATTTTCAAAACCTAAGAGAACCCACATACGTCAATAAATGCCCAGATTTAATAGGTTTTGGTCCCATTGTGTGTGGTTTACATGCACGTGGAGAAATCACTCATACACTAACAGATTTAACTACATGTATGCTTTATGATACGAAAAGCATTGTTTAAAGGAGTGGAGAAGGCGTAAGCAGGGGATCTAGTTGCTAAACTGTTAAACTGTTTTTTTTTTCTCTCATGAGATGCTTTCTGATTTGCTACATGTCACATTCAGTAGGTTACTTCCTCATCTGTGCTGGGGGAACAGTACACAAGCCAGGCTGTTTGGCCAAGACAATCAAACAATCATTTTGAATATCCCCAATTTGAGGTTGAAGAAGTGCTGATACCCATCCAAACAGACCAGATTTACTCTCTACACTCAACACATAGCAGGATTGTCTTATTAGACTTTATTTAAAATTTTTACCATAATCATTGCTTTTTAAAAGGAGAAGATCATATGATTGTCAGGCAAAGGGATTGATTCAATGGGATGGGGACTAATTATATTGAAATATAAAATTGCAAAGACAATATAACAGAGTAAAATCTCTAAAAGGGTTCAGCTTGAGGTATAGAAGGTAATTTGTAGAAATTATTTTTTACATATTAATTAAACATATGTATCAGATTGTAACTATTTCCTTACAGCAGAATATGAGACATAATATGTGAGAAAAATCAAGCTCCTCTGCCTCCTCCCGGTGGTCCTACAAAACTCCTGATCAGAAATCACTGATCAGAGCCAGGAGGAATGTCATAGCAGCGTCAATCACACTTGCTTATGCTCACAATGTGTGCAGCATTTAAACTCAAGATTGTCAGTGTGCTGCAGCAGTCATTTAATCTCCAGCATATTGTTGATGTTTCGCCCCCTCAACTAAATATACCCCAGAAGTCACCAAGCCCTTTGAAGCTAAGAGCTACTTCATGAGTACTACGTCATACAAAGGACTACCAATACCGACCTTTGAACTTGAGATTGTTCACTTAAACTTCATGTAAAAAACTTCAAACCAAAAACATTTTTTTCAATGGTCATTTTAAATATAATTTTCAAATCTCTAGAGAGAGGGAAAAGCAAGAGTAACTTAAGAAATACAATTCGAGACACGGCTCACTAATGAGTGCTATTTTTAGAAGAGGTTTCAGGGCCGTTCATGTGGTCCTTGAGGAAGCCCTGCTGCCAGTGGGCAGCACATTGGTGAACCCAACTATAGCCATTTTTCGCCATTCTCAGTGGCCAAGCTACTGTAAGTGACCTTTATGGGAGGCTCTTATGTGAGGAAGGAGCTGTGGAAGGAGGGCTGTAGGCAGCAGAGAGCAAGGATGAGGGAACTGAAAGGTGTGCTTGTTCAAGTGTTAAGTCAATGGTTTTCTCAGAACTCCCTATTGCAGCTTTAAAACACTACTTGTAAAGTAATTAAGGCTATGTTCACACTGCAGCCTGAAGTGACCCAAATCTGATTTTTTTGCCCATATGCGACCTGGATCTGATCATTTCATGGCTGTCTGCACAACACCAATCTGATTTTTTCCAATCCAACCCTGGCCACTTGGCTATGTGGTCCTGAATCTAATACGAATCTGAACTTATAAAATGCGACCTGTGTCTGAACGGCCAGGTCGGATTCATCCGACCTGAACGTCATTGATACCCGACGAAGGTCACTATTATGCGTCTTGCTACGCAGAAGCGGCAAGAAAAACAACAACCATGGCAGATGATGATGTGGACAGGAGTATTTATGTTTAACCATATTGAAAAGATTGTGTTTTTAAGGTTGGAAAAGACCACTAGATGTGCGCCGGCACTACCATCCATGTTTATGTCCGGAAAAAAAAACACTCTGGCCTGTGACGTCATTGCGTCCTCTACTGCGCATGCGGGACACTTGCATTGTATGACTGCAGTTCACACAGGAGATCACATACAAGTTGCATATATTTGGAAATACGAACGGCAACGTAAAAAAATCGGATTTCGCAAAAAAAAATCGGAATTGAGCATCAAGGCCTGCAGTGTGAACGTAGCCTTAGACTGATCAAAGTTAAGACTACTGTAAATTTGGTGAAGTTGAAACCCAGTCATTAAACAGTTATTGGTTTCTTACTTATATTTCCAAGGTTAAAGCCCCATATATGCCCACCACAAATCTGATCTATTTACCTGGAATCTAAAGAAGCAATGGTTGTAATTTGTCCAGCCAAACAAAAGTTGGAGTCTGGTTTGTATTAATTTTACTCAATTCAAAATCAGATATTGTTAAAATGCACTTCACAAATGTCAGCTTTAACAAAATTCTTCTAAATGGTTTTCATTTATAATCTTTTATATGAATGCAAGTGTGATTTGCACATATTCAGGTATAGGGGCCCACCAAATTAGCTCTGAATGTATTCCGTGCTCTGAGGAAAAAAACTGGAATGTGCTAACCTCTGCACCAAACCTTTTTAAAAGCTGACCAGTCAAATTTCCTTGACCTGCCGCTGTGATGAATATGCACTTCCTGTTCCCTGATCTCTTTCACAGTCAGAGAAAAAAAACAAAAAAACAACATATTTTCTCCAAACCACACTTAAGACATTATTGCAGAGTTTAGATCTTTTATTGCTTTTACTTTTTAAATTGTAATGAACTTTGGCTGACTGCTAAGTTACGGTAGATAACATCATTTATTGTGGTCCTAGAAGTAGAAGTAGACACCTCAACCTTTCCATATATTGTCCCAGTACAGAGATTTCATTCTCAGGTGGCAGAATTTGATGACTGGTCAACCTTTCTTTCACTTGAAAAATTTAGAAATAAAGGTGACGGGGGAGTTTGGAAGAAAAGCCACTGGAAGTCTGTTTCCATTATACCAAAATATATAAACGAGAGCAGAGTAAACTTGTAAAAGAAAAAGAAAATTTCCCAATGCTTGTATAATAAACGTTAAGCCCTAGAAAATAAACCTTGGTTTTATTTGTTAGCAAATTAAAACTTCAATTTATCTAATTATTCAGCATCCTTTTATTTTTTTACAGTTCAGATAAACTTATTGACTTTATTAATGTTTTTAGTTGCTGGTTGAAACAATAAAAATTTAAATCTGAAAAACTTATACAGAGAAAAGACAATTAGAGGAATGTTTTGATACAATTACTTGGTCTTTGGCTCTCAGACCTCTGCAGGAAACATAGCGCGGAATTTTGATAGATATGCATTAACGGGAGTAAAGAACAGGGCTGTTTCCCCCCAGGCCTGAAACTGGTGGTGGAGTGGAGATAGATGAAGTTGGTCAGTCTGTAGACTGCTGGTTAGTGAGACGGTCTGCTGAGCTTTATGGGGAGATCCAGTGGACTGCATGAGCTGATACTAGAGCTTCACTCAGGGACCTGGAAGATGGAAGTCCAGTTTGGATAACACAGGTTGAGAGAACCTGTCCAAGATGAGCAAGCATGAAGCGACAGTGGAGAGGAAAAACTCCCTATTGGGAAGTAACCTCTGGCAGAACCAGGTTTAACATGGCGTGTCCTGCCGGACCGGTTGAAATGAGATGCAGTAAGAGTCCAGGAGTAATGAAACTCTGATGAAGTTTTAGCTATGATGAAGGAGGGGCTGGAGGTGGGTTGAAACGGGGTCATCTGAATGAAGTCACACAGCGCAACCACCGTCTGCACACTAGGTAGGAGACGAGTTGCTGATTGGAGGCTTTTTAATATAAATTTGGATGCTGATTGGCTTTCGTGGAGATGTGGTTCAAAGCTGATTGGCTGTGTCGTAGGTGGATGAAGGCGAGTAATCAGTTTATTTATTTGAACTTCCTCCTAGGCTCAATTTGAGTGTTTTCAAATCTTGTGAAAAGATGGCATTAGCGATCAATAAACTATGATTGCAATGGCTGGTATTTAATGGTGCTCTCCAGCTTTTTCACTATTACACATTTTGAATTATCTAAATTGACCAGATGCCAAACAACTGTAGAACAGTCCTGCTGAATTGGTGGCATCCATAGAAATGTGTTGTTTCATGAATTGTAAAAACAGCAGATAGCTCTGTGAAATCTGTTCTTGCATCAGCTATAACAATGGTTGGTTGGAACAGCCACTTATTGACAGCAAAGAAAAGGTAGCTAGATGTGATCGTCAGGCAGTCAAGGTATGTCCAAAATGTCCCCTTGACTTAGTGCAGATGGTGGGAAACAAAAGATCTCCCCTAACTGAGATGCTCATTCAGTGACAGACTACTGAATCCTAAGTGCTGGAAGAAGCATTTTTTACAGATCTGTCCACTCAACCAATGTTATTACTTTATTACCGTACTAAAACTGCTCCCAAAAAAAGTCAATGTTTAATTTTCAGGATTTTTTCTTGTAAATACACATTCACATTTTTCACAAATTTGAAATTAACCAAATTTCAAAATAATATTAGTTGATTTATTTTGCAAAGAAAAAAGGGCTCTGGAAGATTTTATGATTTTTATTGCTACTATATGCATTTGCACGCCACACTTTTTAAATTAAATATGTAAACATTTAAAAAAACAATGTATTCACAACTATGGAATACTTAAATTAGTCGAGCATAGATACCAATAAAATACATTAAAATGTGTGATTGTAACATGACAAAAATGTGGAACACTCCAGCTGTGTAAACACTTAGGTCTTCATGGAACACCTAAATGTTCTGCTTTATGCTACAAGCCAGAAGCAAAGCATGATATTGACCATTTGGTAAAAACAAATAATGAATTTAGAAGGTAGCCTAAATTTTTATTGTTTGTAATTTTCATGCAACAGTGTTCGAAAAATTTCAAATAATTCTGGCCTTAAATTGACTCCTCCGGATTTTTTTTTTACAGTTGTTAACAAACCTCCCTTGTGCTCCAGGTAATCAAGGCGGGAGTGGAGACAACGTGTAAGTGTCATGGTGTCTCTGGTTCCTGCACTGTCCAGACTTGCTGGAGGCAGCTCCTGCCCTTCCATGAGATTGGCAACCGACTGAAGCAGCGCTATGAGACCTCTGTCAAGTTTGGCAGCCCCACCAATGTTGCCACTGGAGAGGGAGACATCTCCACTGGCCGAAACCATCAGCAGCAGCAGCAGCAGCCATCCCTACCTGGTCCGAGCGATCAGATTCCCCGCACTATGGACCTGCTCCACATTGAGGACTCGCCTAGCTTCTGTAAACCCAGCAAATACTCAGCAGGCACTGCAGCACGTAAATGCTACAAGGACCAGAACTGTGATGCTATCTGTTGCGGACGGGGCCACAACACACAAAGTAGGGAGGTGACCGGGCCCTGCCAATGTCAGGTGCGCTGGTGCTGCTATGTCGAATGCAAGCAGTGCACGCAGAGAGAGGAAGTCTATACCTGCAAGGGGTAAAGCATCAACTGCCAGTTGTGCTGCAATCAGTGGAGTGAGTCAAAGATGGTTGGGCTGAAGTAGACTGGATGGTTTGTTCTCCTCTGAGGTTGTGCTGCTATTGTCGGAACAACGTTCTGCCGAAAAAACTGAGAAGCAAGCCAAAAACGCAAAAAGCACTTTGATGGATTAATGTGTGTTGGAGTTTCAGGGGTCCTGCAGAATAAAACTTTGCTAAGACGACTAACTGGGTTACTATCTCAAGCTTTTTGATCACAGTACTGCTGTGAGGAAAAAAAAGACTTTGTTGTTACCTGTTTGAGAAATCCATTAGCAACATTTTCTAAAAGAATAATAACCCAGTTGTAAAACAAACCTGAGGATGATAACGCAACAGCCTTTGTCTAATGGGCTTTGCCCAAAGAACAGAACAATGTGTGCCTATTGTGATATGTGTGCGTTTATTTTGGTGGTCTGTAGTGATTTTCGTGACAATATTTTTATTCCAGTTAAAGTCACATTCTGAGACGTTGTAAAGAAAAAGACAGGGTGTAAACATTACTCACACATATTTACACTCACACTTATCATATGTTTGCATAAGTATGTAAAAAACAAACAAAAAAACAAGTTATAATTTAGTGATATTATACAAGCCACTTATTGTAAAACAAACCACTAAAAACACAAACATTTTGTTTGTGTACCTTTTCTCTCTTTGTTTTAATCAATCTGACAAGTGCCTTTGGAAAGCAACACAGTTGTGTTTAATGGCCTTTTATGGATAATTTATAGATCCTTTGGGACTACTCCTTTAGCAGGAGGATTTGTTGTCTTTTTTTAGTAATGTAATATAATAACTGTACATACATTAATAGAAAACAACTAAACCATTCAGTTTAGGCTATTCCTAGCCTTGAACAAACCAGTGTTCAGGGAATAACTTAAACCACTATATCTACAAAGATTAAACAATATGAAAAGTGTATGCAAACAATTTTAAGAGATAATTAAGTGGATTTAAGCAAACATTTTTGCAGCAGGTTATCATTTAAACAGCAGACATGTGGCATGTGACTCCCATCAGACTTTATGGAGTTCTGTGCAACTTCATATTTTTTTATAGGTTTTTCTTTTTATACTTTATGTTGTAAAGAAGACTGTGGAGAACTGTAGGAATGTAACTCCCTACCATTTCCCTGTTTGCCTCTCCTCTGCAGCTGCCACAATTTGATTGAGCCATATTGCAGTGTGTGCAGTAGAAGTTTTAACAGTCTGGGGCAGCTGAGACTGAATTTTAACCTGACGGTGTGCAAATCTGCTCAAGTGAATAAGGTTATGTCTTGTAGCTACCATTAAAAAAAATTGAAAATGCTTATATTTGCGTGAGATTGCCCAAACTGATGCTTAAATGTAATTTCACTACTGTTTTCTATAGGAAGCCTGTAAAGTTGTATTTGTATATGAGTTCATTTACATTTTTCTCAGACTTTAAACTGAGGTAAACACCTTTGGACTTAATCGGACTCTAAAATACAAAGTGTGCTAACAGTGACACTTGAACACAAAAGTTTAGAATTTTAATAAATGTAAAAAAGATGTATTTTAAAACCTCTTCAATCAGAGGTTATGCCACTGCAATACCAGAACACCCGTTACTATAGGAGATTATTTTGGTGTTATACATCTTCAGTAAAACAGTACAAACAATAACATTTCACATGTTCTGGTGTGAATTAACTACTGAGTAAAGAACACATTTTTGTATTATAGCACCATTCACGCACTGAAGCCCAAATGCCCTTTGAAGTATTTTAGACCTATATTTATGATTACAATCAAGTGCAGAATTTTTTTTATTTAACTTGTTTTTCAGATAATGTAAATAGCAATGGTTTCTTCGCCTGTGGTATAAAGACAAAACTAAGGCACATGTTCAGCTCGCATAAATATCTCAAACAGACCTGTAGGGAATAAAGTGTTATTTTGGTTCTGGAGTTTATTTGTTTTAATGCTGCAAAAAACAAACCAACAAACAAAAGTATAATAAGTAGACTATTGAGATTATATTAATTCATTATTCTAACTTTGGTATTGAATTCATGCTTAAGGATGGTGGACCTCATTTGGCTTGAAAACTAAATTCCGAAATTTTTGATAGGAGATGGCACTCCAAATAAAGACTGGTTAAAACGCATACACAGAACTTTGCACGCTACATGGTGACCATAATAGCTATGCTGAGACTCTGTGCATAAATGCCTCCTCCCCACAGCTTCTGGTTGTTTTTTATATTTTTTTTCCACATTTGCTTTGGCCCAAACACTGTGAGCCTCACTAGTCTCAAATTAAACGGATTTGCAGCGGATATGACAAATACACCAATTTCACATAGAGTGCATTCTTTAATGTGTGTTATTGTTTGTACATAGTCCTACAAGTTTTCAAGAGAAAGAGGAGCATGACGCATATTACACAGTTATCTATGTTCTCAAAAACAAAGCTCTGCACTGTTTAGTATTCAGTGGTTCATGTATAAAATTATATTTTATGGAAAAGATTAAGATATAAATTATTTTTTCAAAATATGATGAGCATGTGTTTAGTGTAAATATGAGTATATAAAAATGTTAAAATGATTTTATATTCTTGGTTTTATACTTTTTTTCTCATGGGTGTTTGTGCCTTTTTGGGGTGGAGGATTTATAAAGCAACATATTTTAAAATATTGTATCATTACATGTCAAAATGGATATTTAAGCACTAATAAATCCTAAAAAAAAAATTTGAATCAACGCACCTATAGCTATTTAAGATAATCACAATCATCAAGAATTCTTTATTGAGCGAGATCTTATTTTTCATGAATACATTTTTAGTTAAACATCTTAATTTGTTATTGTAGCCATCCAACCATATGTCTCCTACAGTGTTAACCAATGACCACACCTGTATGAACAAATTTATACACAAACTTCTTAGTGTTTGGTTAGGATTTATGCTGTGTTTATCAGACACATAAAACACACCAACTATGTATTTTATTTTTGTAGAACTATGATACCAGCTGTGTTTTGTCCATGTCCACCTATTTTTGTCTTATGGGAACTCTAAATTATTTTCCCTCTACCTCATGTGTATAGCTTGTAGGTATAAACAGATCGCAAATGACTGGTAAGAATGTATTTAAGTTATTTAACATCTTTGTATAACAAAGGCAGAACAAAAAAATTTGAAATAATAAATGAAAGTTTAAAATTGTAACTTTTGCAGTCTCATCATTTGTAGATTAAAGTTCTTAATGGTGAAGTGCATGTATTTGTATAGAAAATGTTCCAGGACCTCAAAGAGCTTCCCACTGCATTCAGTCATTCATGGCGGTTAGCTACATTGCAGGTACACGGTTCATCTGCAGTGGCAAGTCTGCCGTACAAAGCCACTTCTAGGCCCTCTGACCATCATCAGCAGGCAAATACTGCAGCACACAGACCTGGGGTTCTGTCCCTTGGTTGCAGGACAAACTCGTGCATCATATCCTACTTTTGTAATTGCTATTATAATATCACTGCTTTGTCAAGTAATGTTTTTAAATGCAGTGCATTGTAAAAGCTTTCATAATTTTGTCTTAACTTTTTCACATTACAATAGACCTAAATTTATGTGATAGAACGACACTAGATAATTTAGTGGGAGAACAGGATTGTATTTCTTTTCTTAAACAAATGTTTGAAGAGTGATGAGAATATTAATTCAACCCTTATAAGACTAAATAAGAAATGTAAAAGAAAAAATGAAAATATTTAATTAAGGGGTGTTAGATGGTCTGGGAAGAGAACAACTATCACCTTATGGGTAAAAAATGGCTTTTTGTGATGAAATTCAAAGGTTTGATCATTAAGATCTGCTATGGGTCATGCAGCCAATGCAACTTGGAACAACGCAGCCAATTTTCACCTGAGGGAAACATCAGGCTGAAGGTATAGCATACAAGATATAAATGCAATCGATGGAGCGCCTATATCAAGTGATTTTGTCCCCTGCCCAGCTAAGGCTGTCAGCTTGTCTGCATACACTTCAAGGTAAATTTGTTCACCCACTTATACAATACATTTTATTGCAAAATTTAAACAAACTGTAAGCTGTTAGCTATAAATTAATCAAATAAGTAATTTAAAATGCTAATAGTCACTAATGCTCTATTTGGTTTATTCTATCTCAAGACACTTTTAAGGACTATTGCAGTATTCAAATCGTTCATGACCAGTATATTTAGAGCCTGCATGTTCTAGCATGTCTTGGGAAACAAAACTTGGTGGGGATTATAATATTCTTAGGGGAGTGGTAGCCTAGTGGTTAGGGCATTGTGCTTGGATCCCAGAGGTTCAGAGTTCAAGCCCCACTACCATGGACTGCCACTTTGGATCTCTAAGCAAGACCCTTTACCCCCACACTGCTCCCCGGGCGGCGTACAATGGCAGCCCACTGCTCACCAAAGGGATGGATTAAATGCAGAGGGACAATTTTTTTTGTTTATACTATGACAATGTAATGTCAATATAGTTGAGTTCTATTCTGCTTGGAGTCGTTGTCCTTTTTTAAGATTAAGGCCTGAGTTTGCTTACAGCCAGTATAATGAGTTCTTCCTGGACTCAATCATACTCTACAGCTGAGTAACCAAACATTTTCAACCCTTTCTGACCCACAAAATAAACCAAGAAGTTGGTTGAAAATACACTTAGTTTGTCAAAATCAATTAGCCATGGGTATTCTGACAACAACTAATGTGTTTGGTTTTGTCTATTTCAAATGTGTTTTTCCCCTAACACTCTAAAATACAAATGCTATAATTCTTGTTTAGCTTGTTTTGTTAATGTAGTAAAAGAACTTTGGAATCCATTTTTTTCTTATTTGTTCTCAAGAAGTTAAGGAAACTAAGCTGTTTATTAACACTATCAGGGCATTTTAAATAAGGGTTGCCAACTTTTTTTTTCTTACATTGTAGACAAAGTCACTAAGCTGAGTAACAATATTTCTTTACACTTGTATTGACAATCCTGTCGCCTTCTCTGCCTGATATTTTAGATTGCTTCCAGCCAACCCCTTCTGAGCTAATTAAGCTTGGTCTTCATAAGCGTCAAATTCTGCACCACTTTTTAAACTAAATGTTCTGTCCTACTTATGTTAGATCTGTGGATTTTATCAGAATTCCTGGATTCGATTAAAAAGCTGGATGAAAAAATCTTTTGTCACATTTTGCAGGGTCAACAATAAGAACTTCCAGGGTAAGAAAGGAGCTCCAGACTGCTGTAGTGATTCCTTATGGAAGTACAGCCTTCTGTAAAAAAAAATAATACAACAAACAAGTTACACAAATGCCAAAACCTGAAACTTTGGTTAAAATTTTTCTGAAGTGACTTTGTCTTTATGCATAATTTTCTTTGTCTCTGTGATACAAAAATCCTCTCTGAACTTTGTGAACAATTCAGTGCAAACAGTTTTTAAAGTGGATGTAGATGAAAAAGTTACATTTCGGTCTCACCTAAAACCTTAAAAGTTTCACCATTTCCTATACTTGACTTTTAGCTAATTTTAAACAGAAATTATTATAGTTCTCCCTTAACCATAACTTTCTTCTTGTCACTCTCCTATTAAAGTCAAATTTTCAAAACGCGTGTGAGAGCATGCACAAGCACATTTCTCCTCGTGCACGCTCTGTTTGCATCGCTCATACAAAAGAAGATTTGCTATTTTTCCACTATGTTAGACTCACTACCGTTAAGTGAAAATGGGGACAAGCACGTAGGACGGCCTTAGGTAAACATATCACAAGAATGATTTACAATTAGGAGGACCACTTATTTTGAGGATCCACCCGGAAAAAGAACATTCTTCACTACATCCTTAAGGTGAATGGCCATGTCTCAGGTTTCCTGTTGTCTTATAGTTTTCTGATCATAGAGGCTTGTGGGTGGAAAAAAGTTTCAAGGTATTTTAAAATATTTGCTAGGCAAAATATGGCTTATTTAGTCTAATAAACCAAAAATTCTAAATTAAGTACGTAACTTTCCTCAAAACATCGCCCATGGTTATTGAAATAAAAATCAGCTAATGGCTTTTCTGTAATTTGCTATACTTCTCTGTGCCTGCCATTTAAACTCTTGACTATCACTGAACCATTGTCCCAAAGAATATTTCCCAGGAAAACAAATGTACAAAAACATACCATCACCATTTATTTTTTTTTCAAAAATGCTATAGTGTCTAGTACAATGCAAAGGCAGCAGGGTGTGACAAGAAGCTCTATATTTCAATTCTCTTGATTGCTGTTAAAATTCTCTAAGACCTGACCTTTTTACAAAAAAATGCATTAAGCCAAGCCAAACTTATTGTATGCTATGAAATAAAATGTCTTAGAATCTTGATGAGTTAGGTGTTTATAGAAATCTGATATACATTTGTAGGGTCTTTCCAGGATTATGCAGCATGAGCCTAACTTTGCTTTGACATTTCATATTTATTTAGTTTAAACAAACCAGAGATATTATTGTTAACATACACTAAACATTACTGAAGCACAGAAGTTTTAAATTGGTGTTAAACAAATTTTCCATAAAACTTATCTGACAATGTTATAATATTTTTGTTTTGGCTTTACTGTATCCAGGCATGACATAATTCAACAAGCTCTCTCCCCTGAGTAGATAAGGGTTAGAAGATTTCAGAGTTTTCTCTGTCAACAGTCTCTCAAATATCTTCAGGCCCGATCGCAAAGCCTCAAAGCCCCATTAATCCAAAAGAAAATTGAATTTGTTATCATAGTCTGTGAATGGCAGCTTCATATCCAGTTGTGAAAATGAAGCAAATGTGTGAGTGTATCTGTACTAATGCCTGAAACATCAGTGAAAAAAGCCTACGATATACTTGACACATGTTAGTAAATTAGAAGACTCCTCTGGGTCCTTGCTACTGTTGGGGGAGAAATTAAAAGGCTTGAATGTGTATCCTAACAGGCTGGCATCCTCTAGTGCATTGCACCAGTGCAGGATGACATTCTTTTCATATAGTATGGACTCCAAATATAATTATCCTTGTCCCACAGGAAATATTCAGTCACATCAGTGCAAAGCAGCATGATTATTCTAAATCAGGAAATAAACAGAGATTATATCCTGGATTACGTTGTTATTTATTGAAAAACAGTATCTGAATTGCAAAACAACTTTCAAAAAAAGGAAGTAGGCTCTGGATAGGGCTTTTATTAAGGTTTTGATAAGTTTTAAACATCAAATATCTTAATTTTGGTATTTCAGTGTGATGGACACCTTTTCAATTAAACACCACAATTTTTACAATTTTATCCTGTTCAGTTATGATCAGGTTTGATGTCACTTAAGTTATATTAACTTTTGTGCCCTAAATTGAACAATTTGTTGAAAAATACAAAAGCAAATAAACAAATAAGCAAAATCATTACAAACAAAGCACACCAGTAAAAAGAAAAAAAAATAATAAAAATAATAATTTTGTTCTGTTTGGAATACCAAACTGGAATACATTTATACCAAACTCAATACATTTCTAGCACAGTAGCCAATTTGAATCATTATTCTCATTAAGTTGAAATTCAGATATGATTTGTGAAACGAAACCTTATCCTGCTGAAAGATGCAAAAGCTATCAGGGAATATTTTGCCCATGACAACCTGTCTAAATTGGGCACAGATTAATATTTTTTCATTGCCAAAGTTACTCAAAAGTTACATTGCCCATTTTCCCTGCTACTAAAACAGTAACTTTAGGGCAAATACATTCACTTGCAGTCAATTATATTCTATTTACATAGACATGTCAGGGTGGATAAACATCATCACCCGTTATTCCTAGTAGTTCAATTATGTCTGATTGGTGACCATGATGGTGCTTAGCAGCAGTCTCGCTGTGCAAAGTTAAATGAAAGGGCTTTTGTTCCACAATAGATAATGATGTTTTATGAAAATTGGCTTTACATTATCACAAATAACTTAAATCATAGTCTCAGAGGAAGTGCATGCCTGAATAATCTCTCATTTTGACATTTTAATTCTGGTTTATTTAGTATGGTGGGAAGATGTGTGTTTAGTCTCTGAAAACTTAAAAAAGAATTTTAGATGAATAATAAATATAAACTGCTAATTATTCTAAAGAAAGTCTGATTGAGATCTTTATTGCATAAGCTTTCTTTGCCTGTTTCCTACACCAATCCCTGTTTATGGCTGTTTTTGATCGTTGTTATGTGCCTGTCAAGGCTTGGCTGATCAGGTGAGAAAAACACATGAGCTTAGTCTGTTTCAAATAAGAAACAGAGTTAAATACATTCTGTCAAGGAAAAAAGGCCACTGTATTCTATGTACAGAGTATCAAGTGGTGCAGATGCTCTGCTAAGACGAGGTTGACTCGAGGCCGATGAATATTCTCCTCTGTTATGATAAGTGGAATGGGTAATGCAGCTGTTAAAGGAGCACATTTCAGTTATGCCTGATGTGAAGAATAATATTCAATAAACACTTCAGTAGAATTACAGAACAAGCTGTTTAAAGCATTAAACACCAGGATGAGCACTGGAGTGTAATATATCTCAAATATGTCTCAAAATATGATGAGCTGTAAAAGCTATCAGTATTTTTTTGCCTGAGAATCCAGGTCCCTGCACATTTTCTCTAAGACTACAGGGAAAAAGTTCATCAAGCATGCCTGACGCCTCTCGACAGAATGTTTCAAATGATGATAGCCAGCTCAGAGGTTTTCAACACTTGCTCGAAATCATAAAAATGTCACCCGAACAAGACAAATCTCTCTTTTTTTTAGAAACTCTTTTTCTCTTAACAAGCAGCTCTTCTGCACCACTTTATGTGAATAATTTTGCATGGCTTATAAATTCCACAAGCTCCTGAGCTGATGTTCTCCTTCTGGAAAAATGGAATGATAAATAAACTAATGATGAGATAAATGATATGAGGATATTTACTCCTGTTTTAGAATAACAAAGTTGAGGGGCAGAAAAAAGTCTCTGAGATCCTGTACCATGGTTTTCTTTTGTTGTTTTTTGGGGGTTGGGGGTGGAAGGGCTGATGGGGTAGAAGTCTGTTTTTGTTGGCAAGCTTTCTGCACTAACAAATCAACCAGAAGGATTGAATTGCCAGCAAGAAGAAGTGTAGGGTAATAAACCCTTGATTCTTGAACAGATACTTTCTGATACTCAATTGTTCATCAAACCCTCTAAGGAGATACTCTAAGTCTTCTAGCAGAAACAATTCTCAGGAAAACAATATATCACGGTAGATATCCTTGCAAGACAGCGTTTTGATGTATCACCAGTGGACATTTGCAATGGACATGTCCCCCTCAGTCCATCAATTTATCGTGACAGTAAGCACTTTGGAGATCACTTAGTGGATATTCCGAGGCAAAACTACAGAGCATTAGAAAGTAAAAAAGCCAACTTAGATCAGGATGTTTTGTTCAACCCGGACGGCACCTGTTTCTAGCATCAAGTTTGTATGAAATATTGACAGCGTGGACAATTTGTGGGTCTATTATTCCCCCAAATGTTCCTTTTATAAAAGTACATGAGGAAAAATTTCTACCCATGTGGAAGTTTCTCCCAGCCACTGTGGTGACCTGCGGCCGCTGTCTGTGTGCGTGGTGCAGTCTGGGAAATCAGTCGTAGTAGTGGTCAATTTGCGTGTTGCCACAAAGAGTGGTATATAGGCTAATGAAAGCTTTTTTTTTGGGGGGGGAGTGAAGCTCCGATTCAGCTTATGCTCCAACTGTGCAGTAAAGATTCCCCAGCTGTCCTAAGGATTATCCCGTGTGCTTAAGTTATCAGAATCATCGGCACCGGGGCTAGAACAGGCGCCTCTGACCAGAAGAATGTAGAATTACATGAAAACAGAGCAAAAGAGATTGCTGGATAAAGCTCTTCAAAGTCCAGGATAAAAAGTGGCAAGAGACCTTAAAAAGGGCAACCAATTGTTTAATATCTAGTACCAGTAGTTATAGGGTAAAATTATTTTATGGAGATAATATTTAAATCAATGGTTTAAATTTTTCCTATTGTGGTTCAAATTTTACCTTGTTACAGTTGTTTCTGTGATCAAAAATCATCTTATGGTTAGAATATCTTTTGCAAGAAGATTAAGTTTTACATTTCCAATAATTCCATAAAAAATACCCATATCATTTGCAATACCAGTTTTTATCAACTTGTTTATATAAAGTCTAGAAAAGCAATGATATACTATGTTATTCTTAATCAAGGCAAATAAAATTTATTGGGATTGAAAAAATACTATAAGACAGTAATGAAAATAACAAGAAAGACAAAATACATTGTAATGGATTGTAATACATTGTGAAGGCTTTCTGCATTACATTAACGCACAGTCTACTGTGTGTATATAGCTTCTGTGTATATATATATATATATATTCTATCTTATTTTGTTTTTTGTCTGTACCAACAACACCAAGTCAAATTCCTTGTAAGTGCAAACCTACTTGGCAATAAACTTGATTCTGATTCTAATGGCATAATGAAGGCAGGTGTAGTTTGGTTGGACCACAAACCCGAACTAATGATGTTTCAGTTAACTATTTAAAGACAACACTCAATGAGAAATAATAAGGTTTATGATACTGATTTGAAGCAGCTTAGTTTTATTACTTTTACTTATTCTTTTTAAAGTTTTTTTTCATGTTTCAAATTTTATTTTACAACGATCTATTTTTAGTGATGAAAAGAAAAGTATTTTCAGAACAGCAAAAAATACCGAACAACGATACCAGTACAAACTTAAACCAACAATTGGATCTCCAGGATGAGAAACTTAGATTTTGGAATCTGACTATCAGGACTGACAGGATGGGTGCAATGACAGATTTGGGACTGTGTAATGGTGAGAACTTCTCATCCCCCAGATCAATGTACAATGTTTGGATTTAGTTCATATGATGTGTTAGAGTAGTGCAGTTAAAACCTGTTCATGTACAGTGATGTTGGCTAAAGGAGTTAGTTCTTGGACACTTCACCTGCATTGTCTACTGATGGTGGTCGGAGGGACTGGTGGCGCCAGTGTATGGCACTGGAAGCCTTGCTTCTGTCAGTGAGTCCCAGGGCAGCTGTGGCTACAATGTAGGTCACCACCGTGAGTGTGTGCGTGAATGGGTGAATGACTGAATGTAATGTTACTATATACAGAATATGCATGTACTGTACTGAGGTGCAGATCTCTGTTAAAAGCATATCCGTCTGCAGTATTTTTAGTGCTATACATATGTATTTGTGTACACTTATTCTCTTAACTGCATGATCCAAGCATTTTTGATATCCTCTTTTATTTCTTCTCATTCCGTGTGGCATTGTCCTCCTCTTCATTTGACCTTCTATTAGAAGTAGAAACGGCTTGGAAAGCTCCTTCCTCTTTGGCATGTGGTCAAATGGTCACAATATTGAAAGCTAGTAGTAGAAGTAGGAGTGGGCGATATGACCTTGAATCAATATCACGATAATTTGGGCAGTTTTATCTTGATAACAATAAATGCACGATAAATGCTCAGGCTCTTCTTTCAGAAATAAAGGCGTGCCCAGAAAATGCAACTGATTTATTTTTAATTTATGTATTATATAAACAACATTACATATTACTTATCTTTTTTCATTTTTATTTAATTTCATTGATCACACATTGGAGAAATTTGCCTCTGCATTTAACCTATCCCCTTGAGGAGCAGTTGGCTGCCATTGTGGGGCGCCCGGGGAGCAGTCGGCATTTAAGGGTCTTGTTAAGAGAGCCAGCGTGGCAGTTTGTGGGAGTAGGTTTCAAACTCACAACATTCCAAGCTCTATGCACTAACCACCAGGCCACCACTCCCCTTACAGTTTTTATTTTATTTTCTCCTGTTCTATGATTATTTTCAATCATTGAACAGGAGAAAAATATTTCCCCTGTTGTAATCATTTTTGTGCAAAGGTAAAGCCGGGTGTAGACTGTGTGATTTTTTCACTCGTTGCACGCAGGTACTGGTCACACTGTACGACTTAACCGCAGAGTCTAACATTTTTTAAATTAATTCCCAAGGTGAAAATATTTAAATTAGCACACACACTTAGAAAATTACAACATTAATGGTGCCATACGCCATTGTGGGGCATGCTCAATTCCCCTCCTGGCTTGTTTTTCATCATTCAGTCACATCGCCATCAACAGGTCTGGCATCATTTCATAGTGTCCTCAGGCATATTGAGTACATTAATGCAGAGGGACACATGTATTGTACTGACTTTGTACTTAAAGAGATAATTTTGGGAATCATGAGTATTTCGTCTCAATGTTAATGTAGTTTTGGTCCTTATATTTTTATTAGATATCATTTCTTGTCCTTTAAAAATGAACACATACAAAGACATGCCTCTGCATTAAGTCACTTTTACAATGTAATCCTTGAAATTTGAGTCCACTGGGATTGTGATAGACTAAAATGAATTTCATAATCGTTGAAAAGCTGAAACGGTTTTAAAGGCTTTAATGTCAGAATTTGCTCCTCCAGTTGAAAATAATTTGAAGGTCGGTTGCGAGTTGTTGTTACGCATCATAACCAGGGGTCATGGTTGGTCTGTCTTGGAACATACATTGTCTTGACAGCTTGGAAAGTCTTCAAAATATGGGAAACACTGATGTTAACACAGGAAAAGGCAGTGCTTTTCCTCCTACATTCTCTCTTGTGAAAATGTGCTCTTGCTGCCCTGGAAGAAGTCAGAATGAATGACAAGTGGAATGGCAAACAGTGTGACAACATGTTTTGTGTGTCTGTGTAAGTGGCCCTTCAGCCCAAGGTTTTAGCACAGCTGCACACTGCCTCGCTGACTGTACCAGACAGCGTGGCACTGGTTCAAAAGTAACGCTGAGCTCATGGGTCACATCTAGTGCTGCTTAATAACAGAAGGCAGTGAAACTACTGCTGGTGCCCATAAACGAAGAAAGTGTAACACAAACAACGTAAATCTTCAAGCTATGGGGAAAACCACCTCACACATTCACTCACCACTTCCACTATAACGGCATTAGTGACAAATTTGGTGTGGGAACACACGTTAAGGAGATAGTAATTCCATCAGCAAATGCATGATAGTTTACCTACCCAGATTCCCAGCCTAGCTGTAGCTTTTTTTCTTTGCTGGAATTTGCCTACTGAATTAAATCCTGCAGGGTTAGCTGGGTTTTGTTTAAAAAAGAAGGGACTGGAGGCTCTGTCACTACAATTCCAACAAGCCCAATAAGAAGCTTCAATGAGAACCTCTCGTGAGAACATAAGAAAGGGAAAGACTACATTGTCAGTGGGGGCTTGTCTTTATTTTGTATTAATTTGGTCATTTGTTTGCCAGGGTCAGCTCCCTAAGATTAGTGGTGTTGAGTGTGGGTGTGTGTGTGTGTGGCAGGGTTGAGTAAAATTCTTAATCCATTGATTTAACTGGAGTTAACATGCTGGCAGGGGTCCAACAAAAGACTTAAGTCACAATTGGAGTTGGGTGGATATATTAAAAAGGGGATGGTGGGAAAGTTAAAATGCTGCTCTGAAGGAGGAAACTACAGGAGCAATCTTTGTTGTGCTTATTTAAATGCCTGGATCTATTTTAAACAGTCTGGCCTGTTTACAAATGTTGTGGAATCTTCCATAGACACATTTTGTATAAAAATAATTAATCCTTTTTGGCAATTCATTTGAATGCTTGAAATAACATAAATCCAGATTTTCTGTTTGTATCCCCCAAATATATCTGCTCTTTCTTAGAAAGGTACCATTACTAGACTTTGTCATGTACAATACATTAAATAATGATTTCATTTTAGAAATAATGTAAAAGGTTTGTATTGTGAAACATGCTGACCTATAGAGCGAATGAGAAATTCTTGGAACAGGTTAAAACAGGACAGTGTGAGCACAACCATCCAGGACAAAGAGACATTCCTTCTGTAAGTGATACTAGTGTGTATGTGGTTTTTTTTTTTTTTTTTTTTCTTTATCATGCCTGTGTTTTCAATTAGGCAAGCAGGGGTGTTGAGAGAGATGAGCAAGATTACCATGAAAGAAAGAAAAAAAAAAACACTCATCATGCAGGACAGCTATTTATGGAGCTGCTGTAGCCTTGCAGGAATGGCTCTGCACCTTGATTTATTCAATATTGGAGAAGTTGTCGACAGGTTGAGCAACTGCCTCCTTCACTCTGCCTTTCTCTGCATTTGCTTTATTCAACACAGAGCTGCAGCTGTCCGTGTGGGATTCATTCCATGGCCAGCTGGGGTAGATGATTGCACCTTGCAGTCTTACTTCTTAGTGGCCCCACAGGTCTCACTATGATCCGCAAGACATGAGGCCATAGATACCCTTATGTTTAAAAAAACTATGCATCCTAACCTATTCTTCAAACTCTTTTTTTCCCCAGGGCTTGTATTCTGTCAAATATATAAAATCTAATTTTAAAAGAGGTTTTCATGCCTTTTATCACAGTCTAGCTTAAGGTTGCCATAAATTAAGCTACATCTTTCCCACTTCCTGAATGGAAGCTATGCAACTGCTCTACCAGCTGTTAACAAAAACTGTTCTTTAGTGCTGATGCTGCTACTGAGAAGCAGATTGTTATTTTTTAGTACTGGTGATGTTAACCTGCCCTCAGTGAAAGAGCGGAGATGTCAGAAGTGTTGAACACAAAATTAATTTTAATGACATGTTAGGGCATGCCTGTGGTCCATGAAGGCTGCACAAAAAGAGACAGAGAGAGAGAGAGAGAACAGCAAACTTTAGAAGATACACTCAGGGCTTAATAGAGGACCATGGTCTAAAATTTGTCTCTACTCAAATTTTAGACATAAGGCTGTATATTCTCCAGGAAATACATATTTAGACTGCTATTTTAATGATGCTTGTGTAAATTCTCAATCATCTAGTTCATGGCAACCACAAAACAAGCTTAAGTTTAGCTGCCTTCCAGTTTAAGCCTGCTTTGTGGTATTTTAATGATGCCTGTTGGGTTACCAGCACCAAAACACTAAACATTATCTCCATAATCATTCTATGTATTATTCTCTCAAATTAATCTAAACCAAATCTTCCTCTTTTCTGTGAGTCTTTCCGGGGATTTCATCTCCATCCAGTAGCTCCCACAGAGAGTACAGTGCTTGTTCAGCTGCTGTTTAAAGCAAGAGCTGTGCTCCTTATCTTCTATAGTATGGGAGCTGGCACCGGCTAGGTTGTTGTAGTGAACCAAAGTACTACAGTAAAAGAAAAATACACTTATTGTCTCCTCTGGGTCACTTTGTCTCAAGCCTAAATGAGTCTAAAGTTTTTAACAAATTTCTCTCTTTTTTTTAGGTAAAGCATCGAGCCAGATCTGGCCAGACCAATCACAGCTTGGGAGGTAGGACTTTATGATGCATGACTCTAAGCGCCAGAATTACCCATAATGCAGCAGGGCTTTTCTGCTAGCATAACAACAAGCTGGCAACCCAAATGTTGCAATGAAAATTCAAAAATCAAAAGAGAGCATGCAGTGTAAATGTCGTATCTAATTCCCTTCTAGCAACAGAATGCATTTCATTTACATGCACATAGTTATGCAATTTAGATGAAGATATCATTGAGCAGTCTTTTAGGGTAGCCCCTCCCTACCTTATTTACTGATAAGTTGGTAAAACTAAAACTGACTGAGTGAAAACTGTTAGAGAAAACTTTGCTGTCAACCAAAATGACAAATGCAGAAAAAAATAATTTATCTATAAATAACATTCATTTATAGATAAATTTCTTATTTAAAGGTTCCTGCTAAATATGACAAAAACTAACCACCCAAACTGAACCTCGACCCTCATCTATTTGGCCATTATAAATGACCAAATAGTTTGTTTTTGTTTGTTGAAAACACTTGAATTATTTCACGATCATAACTTGTTATTAGAAATAAAACTGTGACAACTTTGTGTATTATAGGACAAAATTATCTTAGAAGTGTTTTTTTTTTTGGCCATGTATGGTTACCTTTAAAACTAACTTTTTCAAAAGACCTTTATTTTTAGTCTTGACAAAAGATCTGTTTTTGACCTACAGCCAGCTGCAGCCCTGGTGTTGCTCTCTAAAGGCTTTAAGTGCAGTCTCGCTTACTGTGGGGTCTAATGGGCTGCAGCTGTGTCAGATTGAGATCAGGTGATTGATGCTGTAAATATTTCACTTCTGTATCACAAAGGGCTCCCTACCTTATTTATATGTTTCAGTAACATGTGTCCATTGGTTTAACTCTTTTGGCTAAAGCTGCCTTTAAACATCTGCCTCCATGTTGTTGCTTTTGTTAGCTGTGAAATCTATATTATATTAGTTATAGTCTATACATTCATGGTTCTTTGTAATAGTTTCTCTTTGCATGTTGCTGTGTAATGCAAGCAAGTTTTATGTCTTTATGTTCTCTGGAGATTCCTATTTTCTTATAAATGTAGACAGAAAACATGAGTCCTGGTCTTGGAATGTGTCAGTGGAAACTTCTACCAGAACAGATAGATGTATCTGATTAGGGGAAAAAAAGGAACATACAATTTACCCCAAAAAAGCAGCTTTTTGCTTTAAAAAAAACAAAAACAAAAAAACAACAACATTGGAATAGTTTACTCACACAGTTTAAAGATCCTTGAAATTAAAATAAATGAATGATGTTCTTATGTTTGGGTAGATCACATACCTTTGGTTAAAACCCTTGTTTCTGTCAAATTCTCCAAAAAAAAAATGCCTCCAATTATCATTAGCATTCCTTTACTTCATTTGAAAATGTAATTAGATTCAGAAATGGTTGGTGGAGCAATACATCAAGGTAGAAAAATGGACAGCTATGCATCTGTTTGATTTATGGTTGATTTACAGCTAATTCTTAACCCGACTTTGACCTTTTCACCTGATGCATAGATACAGTTTGAGGTAAGGGGAATGCACTTATTAACATATAGAAAACTGATATTGCTTAATATTGCTTCTTTTTGATTAATGCAAGGTTAGCGCAGTAGTGGACATGGTTGAACATAAAACATGACCCACCGTTCCTTATTTGATTTTGACCCATCCAATTTGCAGATCTTGCCGATAAGATTTTATTGTGTAATTTTGATTTATTGGTTTGGACTAGAAGATTTCTGAAGACTGTTTATTGGGATTGACATATGTGTGTGATGCTGGTGTTTCTGGATTCCTACAGGATTAGCTCTTAAGCCATTTGGAATGTTTTTTTCAGAGCACAACATAACATTTCTTGTATATGCTAAGAATATAGACTTTTGTGGAGAAAAAAACAAAGCATATTAACATTTATTTTCTTTTAAGGCCTCAAAAAGAACAAGTAACTTTTGAGATTTGTTTTGATATCTTATTTTACTTATATTCACTGTAGACACCAGATGATTTTATGTCGATGAAAGGTGGGAGGGAATTATTTGCATTAAGTAGTGTCACAACTAGTGTTTGCTGAACCAGTGGGGAGGTATTTAAGTGCTTTTTTCATACCTGGGATTACCTGATTTAATCATCCCATAGTGATCTGGGTAAAACGAGATATCTGTTAAGTGAAGGAAATAAAGAAAGTAGCCTTGTTTATCGACCATAACATAGCTGAAAATTAAACATCATCCAATACAGCGGCCATGAGGTTTTGATGCATCTCTCTGTAGATGAGTATCGACAGATTTAGTGTTTAAGCCTTTTTTTTTTTTGCTTCAATAAATGCCAGCTATATTGCACAAAATTGTAGGTACCAAGTTCAACATGTTAAATAAATGTTATTAAACTTTTTACCCTGACATTTGACCAATGATTGTTGCCAGCATCAGGTCCAGTTAAAATATTGAAACATATTGGTCCTAACTCTGCTAAATATATTACTAAGAAAATGTATCAACAATACTGGCAGTTGTATGAGTAGACACACTCTCAGAATATATAGCAATTTATCTAAATAAAAAAAAAAAAAAACTGTATTTATATAATGTGTGCTGTCAAACTTGTTTTCTTCATTTGCATTTTTTTTTTATTTTATTCCCTGACTCAGATTAGTAGAAAAGAGCCAAGTAAAGATCAGTTGGTCATTTCAAGAAATTTTTACAGTATTATGTTGATGCTGCGAAGTCTGGCTGAACCACTTGTTGGTTCCGCCAAAATATACAGGTAATTATTTAACAGCTGTTTTTTTTTTCTTCTGTAAAACAAGCTACAAATTTGACATAAGTGTAGAGACAGGTCTCACACTGTTCTCCATGATCTGGTGAGTCCAGTTAAGGGTGCACAGCTGCCTCATGATCTTGCAGGGCTTTTTTTTATTATGAGTAGTTAAAAGTGTCAGGCCTGTTGTTCTTCCACAATCAAGGGGAAAACTTAATCATCTCTGTAACATAGATGTTACATGATGCTTTTCTTTTTTTAAAACTATGTTTCAGATAGTTTCCTTTTAAAAATACAGCGCTGTGAAAAAGTATTTTCCCCTTTTTATCTTTTTCCAAGACTTGTATGTCTCAGATCATCACCTGATATGTGAGACAACCACTGCAAATAAAAAAGCCTAATGATATGTTATCAAAGTTTAAAATCTGTCCAAGGCAAGGCAAGGCAAGGCAAGGCAAATTTATTTGTATAGCACAATTCAGTACAAAGACAATGCAAAGTGCTTTACATGATTAAAATACAGGAAGATAAAACAGAATCAAAGCAAGTAGGAAAAAAAAAATAAAATAAACCATTATGTCATGACAAGGTGAGATTAAAAAGTATTTACACTGATTGTAAATCATATATTGATTGTATATCACGTGTATGTGATTAACCAGATGTTTTGTAAAGTTTATTTAAAAAAAAAGATTTGATTGGAAAATGGCAGTATGAATTAACCCTTAAAAGTCAACATGTCATGTCTTTATGTAAAGAAGTGACACATGAAATCTTAAGTACAAATAAGGAACAAAGCGACTGACATCTACCAACATCTCTCCAAGACCCTGTAATTGACTCTTATCGGCTGTGATTGACAGCCAAGGGACAATTACAAGGAGAAAATGACTGCCGGCTAAAAACAAAAAGGCCTGTATTACATTTGCCTAAAAACATCTTGATATAGTTATAGATTTTGTAAAATTATTTCTTAAACTGATGAGACAAAAGTAAAACATTTGGAAATATCCAAATAACTTGCCCTACTTGAATGAAGAACCAACTCTGCTTTTAATATATATCCTAAATAAAAATATTAGACATCAGTTTGGGATTTTAAGTTTAATCACATTTGTTTAGTAGCACAGTTAATTGATAAATTAAGGCTTTTGAGCTTCCCAGTCAGTTTTTTAGCATAAGTCTAGTTGAGATGAAATGGCCTTGACCTTAAATAGGCAATTTGTATGTGAAAACCCTCTGAAATTTTTAGTTTTTTAAAGTCATCACAGAAAAGCTGGTAACATCTGATGAAATGACCCATGACTAGTTATCATAAACAGTTTATGATTACAAAACATGCACTGCTTTTTTAAAATACTGTAGCTTGGTCTGTTTAACTTATATTTTCCCTTGATTAATAAAGCATAATCTGATTACAGTATACATATATATATGTACTTACTCTAGTTATCTTTTGCATACATTTAAACCCTTTTCATGATTTTTAAACATTTAAATGTTTCAAAACAGAAAAAAACAAACAAAAACAAAACAGAATCAGAATCTGGAGGGAGACATTTTCACTACCCTATAAATCTTATGTGAAGTACCTTTCCTTTCAGAGCACTATAAGGATGGTTAGATTCCAGTTAACCTGTTTATTTCTGCTCATTTTCTCCAAATGAGCAAAAACAAATACAGGTCAAGCTTAAAAGTATTTCAAATTAGAGTCCATTGGAATATGACCATGGTATTCAGACTGTGATTACTTTTCAACTTAGACCCAGCACTGACTGGTAGCCCCAGGCGATAATGACATCACTAAGAGTCTATTCTAGAAGGTGGCTGGCCAAGACCAGGACCTAATGGACCGCATCCAGAAAACATTGTAACCTTCCACTGAAGCTGTGTAGAGGTGTTCGATTCCATCCAAGCTTACAATACCACTGCCAAGAAAGCAAAACTAATGTGAAGCGGAAATGCCACCTTTGTAACCCCAAACCACACACTTCGTGACAAGAGTTGTTACAATACAAGCAAAGTGGAGTATATAGACTCTGCAGAGCAGGCAGTTGAAAATGATCTAAAGATCAGAAGAAAAAAGGTGACATATTAGATGTTGTTTTGTTAAATATCAATATCCGACAGGACGGGTGACCTGACAATCACTGAAAAGTCAAGCAATTTGAGGTGCAGGTGCATCTTGGGCAAAAACTAGCAATTTGGAGGAAAGCACTTTTTTTAGTAGCATAACATGTCACCTTCAGGAGCTGTTAGATCAAATATCTGATTAAAAAAATTGTGCTTGGGGAGGGCCAGATTTTCTTGAAATAATTTCTCAACTCTAACAGACTTGTTTCTTTTTCATTGACAGCTAATAATGCAATTTCAAATTTCTGTTTTTGGCTTGTCAAAGGAATATTAAATGACTTGGCAAGCTTTCTGGAATCAAACCCTTCAGACTTTGTGTACTTAATCATAAAAACCTGCTGGGTTTGGCTTCCTCAGTTAACTCAGAGTGGCCTGATCCAAGAAACATAATCAAATGCTCTTGAAAAGGCCGGCCTTGGTGGGCAACACCGACAGAAAAATGTCACTTGATAGTCTGTGATATTGGGGTAATGGTTAAACCTTACTCTTTCATAAATGGTCATGTTAGTGTAACCTTACAACAGGGCTATTTTGGCAGCAAATACCCTTTTTTATGTTAATAGTTCGATCAGACCATTTTAAAAATATTTACAACCCTTTAAAGGTATGAAAACAATTATTTAAGATTTATAATCCAAGTTTAGTACCTATTGATGTATGAAGTTACTTTACATGGAGAAAAATGTGTGTGCAACCCTCCTCAATGTGCAACAACTCCACGGATCAACAAGTGAGCAATATCTGATCTGTGTTAAATTTACTGTTGCGGTAACAGTGATGCCAGTTTTATTCTCTGACCTGTTCAGCCGCTGCTGGCTTGGAGCCCTCTCTAGCTATCAGTCGGCGGGGCTAAGAGGATAATGTGTTAGCTGATATCTTAGCTCAGTGTGGTGCTGAAATAGGAAAAGGGGGAGTATGGAGGAGTTAATGATGGAGCACTTTGGTTTCTGCTTAGAATGATTAATTTCAGCCGGATCTCACCAGGTTTTGTTTTATAGGCAGAGGCAAATGCACTTGTTTCTTCAAACTTAAAGTTAACACTTTGCTGAGGCATACATTATGAAGTCTGATTTGGTGTAAGGTTTATAAAAATATCATCCCTAATATTTGGGTGAAACGCCCTTTTTTTTAAATCAAAAGTTTACGCACATATTTGTGTATACTTATTGCAATAAAGCTAATTATGAGGATAAAGAAACTTTCCCTTATTTTTAAAAAACATGGGTTCTGCAAACAGGCTGCAGGGTGAATGGAGTCAGGATGTGGTGCCAAGCAAGGGTTCTCTTTTCCTCCACACACTGAGCCTCTGCAGTCATGGATCATAGCGCTGGAGAAGCAGCTAATAGCTCTCTTGAACTGAGCCTGTGCTAAATACTCCCTCCTCTAAAATTATTCCTCAGAGAATCAATGGGCCCATTCTTTTGTGAGCTGTAGTTTGCTTGATGGTCCCAACCTCAATGTGAAACATTAGACAGCAATGGGGAAAACATAAAACATAATACTTGTGTGACCAGATTGTCATTGGCTGCGTTAAGAATTTTGCCCAAGATAGTGAGAGAGAGGCTAATGAGGGTAATAGGTTTACTGAAGATCGAATCGCAGGACTGGGACATGCACAAGGAGGAGCTTCTAGTATCACTGTTTTGGTAACTCTTGAAGAAACATAAACCTGCAATAATTAATTGCAAATACTCTTGCTTTGTTTCTCTTATTCTGAGCAGGGTTTCCAAGCTTTTTCATTGAAATTGAAAAGCTTCCATTTGTTTTATTCAGCCAACTTTGCAAACATGATGTTTTCTAATATTGGCCTTTGTAATGGAATAACCACAAACTTCGAAATGTTGCTATGTTTAATAAGTTTTTATTTTGTTAAAACAGGTGTATTTAAAGTGTCGCCAGTAGTTGATTCATTTCCCCTTGAACAACTTTGTGACCGCTGACCTCAGTATATGAATGGTATAATTTGGTCTGCAAGCGGACAATTTATTTGAATGGACACTTTCAGAAAATTTATAGCATTGAGTTTTTCTGTTACTTATTAAATTCTTAGAATAAGAAAATTTGGTGGTTATACATTAAAAGAAATGTTAACACTTCCACCTTGACTGAACTGTTCTTGAACAAGAATATGCTTTGATATAATATATTGGCATAATCGGTTCTGGCTTGGAGTTTTATGAATGTCAATATCAAGTCCTCTGCAGCTGGCGTCTCCTCTGACCAGCATCTATGTCAATGCTGAAAAAAGATATTCCCACCGTGTCATGGTGCCACCACCAAGGGTAACAGTGGATATACCAGCAGTATACTCTGGGTAACATGCAGTGTTAGTTTTCTGCAACATAATTTTTCAAGGGGATCTAAATTTTCAATGACACTTGATGACACTATTTCAATGTCATGACGCATTAGACTCTTCTTTCAAATATTTGCTGTATCTCATAGGGAGCTTGTGACAAATTTTAAACTTAACATTTTTTTTTACAGTATCTTTCTTGAAGGGCACAACTCAAACAATTTTGCTCTTGAGAGATTCTCCAAACTTAGGTGTAGACTTCAGTGTGACCACTGCTGCACCACTTTCTAGTGCTCCTCTTTACTTTACTTAAAGGGGAACCACTTTTTTTTTTTTACATTGGGCCCTTTGATTTTACGTTATTACATCATGTTCTACTCACCCATATGAGTTTTGTGTCATTTGTAGCTGTTCTGAAGATGTCCTGTTAGGTTTATACCCAAGTACCACCTTCCTACAGGCAAGTGACTTAAAGGCACAAACTACTGTAAACTGTTCATAATTTATCATTTATGGTACACCAGCATTCATAACATGTAGGTGAATCACTGTCTCCCAGACATCCGCGGTTATATTTTTTATATTTATATCTTTTAAAAATGAAGTGGTGCGTGTATGACGTCATCCGTGCGCCGGCTACCATTCATTCTTACGCTGAACTGCAGCTAGTTTTACTCACATGCCTGGAAGATGGCTAGTGCTACTGCCACAGATGATCTCGCTCTGGAAATGGAATTGAACGATTCAGATTAGCTAGCTGAATGAATATAAGAGGTAGAGTGTAGCCGCCTGTGGCCTGGGCTGCCTGTCACAATCCAGTCCGGGTGTTTATGATGTCAACCAGTCCGGTTGACATCATACACACTCTGCTTTGCTTAAAAAAATATAAATATAAAAAATATAACCACGGATATCTGGGGGACAGTGATTCGCCTACATATTATGAATGATGTCGCACCATAAATGATAAATTATGAACAGTTTAGTTTGTGCCTTCAAGTTGTTGCCGTTAGGAAGACGTTACTTGGATATAACCTAACGGAATATCTTCAGAACAGCTCCAAATGACTCAAAACTCATATGGGTGAGTAGAACATTATGTAATAACATAAAAATAGGGCCCATTGTAAAAAAAAAAGTTGTTCCCCTACCGTTGTTCCCCTTTTACATAATCTCAGTAGTTTGTGGTAATAAATACCTAAAGGGAGGGAAAAAAACTTTAGTGGTTTGAATACTTCTAAAGCGATTGTGATAGCCTGCTGAAAATCCATCAGAGAGATTTACCATTGATCCAAATATTCTTGCTTAGGTTGAAACCATTGATCTTATTTTAATTAATAGCAAAAATTGTAACATGTTTGTAAGGATCTGACAAAGGCAAAGTCTTGTTAGTAAACACACACTCCTTTAATTTATAGATTAATTCGATTTCCTTCTCACAGCATGCTTAAAGCAGCATCTTGAGAGCAAAACCCCCAGACTTCTGGCATCCAAAACTGCAAAAATGTCTGTAATCCAAAGTAGTGCAGACAAAAAAACAAACATCTTTATTTCTTCCTCTTAATAATGATGATTGTGTTGGTTCTTGAAGGTCTTTGAATCTTCCTGTAATTGTTCTTTGAGCCAGCCACAGGGTTTACTACGCTTTACCCTGAGAGTTTAGCCTATCCCTTGACCACAATATCTCCACTTGTCTCGCCACCACAGTCTGGTCCTGAATACTTCACCACACATACCTCACAACTGCCAGGATTTTTAGGGTCTTTCCTTCCCAAATACATTATCATAGATCTGCACAGAGTTTCCCAGATGATGGGAAAACCCTTTTTATTTTATATTAAGAGGTTTAAAACACACCAAACCAAATTAAAACAAACTGTCATCTGTGGTAAAGTAAAACAAAGAAAAAACATGTCACATCCACCAGATATTAATAAGACAACATTTATGATGACTTAACTACAATTTCACACAACAATAATATCTTGAGGCAATTGCAAAACTTGCGCAGAGTGGCACCAAACAAATTAAGCAGATTTATTTTCAAGTGTTCACAGCAGACCAGCGGTGTAAAGTACGAAAATCAGCTTAATGTTACTAAGCCCAGATACTTATAAAATCAGTAGTAATGGGGTATTTTCCTGGCAGTCCCATTCCCTGCATTGTCAATGTTGGTAAAAGCAGGAAAACTGTGACTGTATATTAAAAGCTTTCTTAATTTAACTTTATTGACAAAGAAATAAATTCCTTTCAATGACTCAAACTAGTGTTTTAAAAGGACAATACTTTCATGTTTCAATTATTTACAGTCTGCGTTTGTTTGCATTCACAGTCCCCAGCAGACTGCTCAGCTTGTCTATTTAGTTGCTATTTCTGAGCCTTTGTTTGCACTGAACTGCAAGCTGATATGAGCTGTAAGAGGAGCCTGTTGCTACAAGTCTCTGCAAAGGTCAAACATGCTGGTTTGTTTTCCCAGAATCCCATTGGGATGCAGAGGGGATAACTTTAAGGCCTTTTACCTGTAGGCAATAAAAAGAAACAGCACCCCTCCCAGTTAGTTGGTAAAATGCATTGAACTTTCAACCTAATGGCCTGGTAGGCATACGCATAAAATAATCATGGTCGGTTTAGTCATTTGTTTCTCTGTACAAAATCATGGGCCATTAGCCATTTAATTAATAACGATGTAGAATTTGGAGACATAAAATCCAGCCGATACAAGTAGTTGCCTTTAACAGGTTTATTAAAAGGTATAAAGTATTGCAGGAACCGAAAATGACTGGAACTGTGATCACTGTAGGGAGGAGAAAAGTAATAATGACCAGGAACAACTTAGTGATGTCAAACGTGCACTGAATGAAAGCCACCAGCCTTATCAAGAGCCGGGAGGTTGTTGTTGCCTCTGATGATTGATCCCAGTGACTCTGAAGCGACCATTTGCATCACTGACTGACGATCCAGATATTGTGGATACTAGACAGTGCTAAGACAAGAGGTGGAGTCGTTGCCAGTTCAAGAGACATGCATAGGAAATCAGACCATGAGGAAGAGGTTGCCAGATGGGCTAGACAAGAGGGGAAGCCGGAATCCATACAGGAGAATCAGTAACAGGAGGGACAGGGGCAGGATGAAGAGCCAAGGTAAAAAACTTTTAAAAATCTGGTGGTTACCCACTAGGAGAGCCAGGAATATAAAAGTGCTTCTCTGAGGTGCAACATCCATCCATCTTCTTCTGCTTATCCAGAGTCGGGTCGCGGGGGTAGCAGCTTCAGTAGGGTGGCCCCCTCAGATGCCCCTCTTCCCAACCACTTGGCCAGCTCCTCCGGGGAAACCCCAAGGCTCTCCCAGGCCAGGTGAGAAACATAGTCCCTCCAGCAAGTCCTGGGTCTCCCCCTGGGCCTCCTTTTGGTGGAACGTGCCAGGAACACCTCAACCGGGGAGACAACCATGAGGCATCCTAACCAGATGCCTGAGCCACCTCAACTGGCTCCTCTCAATGTTGATGACCCAAAGCTCATGACCATAGATAAGAGTAAGAACATAGTTCGGCCGGTAAATTGAGAGCTTTGCTTTTTGGCTCAGCTCTCTCTTCATCACAACTGACCAGTACAGTGCACACTTTACAGCATACGCCGCACCAATATGCCTATCGATCTCCCGCTCCATCTTCCCCTCATTTGTGAACAAGACCAAAGATACTTAAACTCCTCTACTAGGGGTACATCCTCCCAAACCCCCACAGAGGGCACTCTACGATTTTCTGGCTCAAGACCATGGTCTTGGATTTGGAGGCACTGATCCTCATCTCGGCCACATCACACTCGGCTGCGAACCGCCCCAGTGAGAGCTGTAGATCACGCCCTGATTAAGCCAATAAAACCAGATCATCTGCGAATAACAGAAACGCGATCCTGAGGCCACCAAAATGGATCCCTTCAACACCTTGGCTGTGCTTATAAATTCTGTCTATAAAAGTTAGGAACATAATCTGTGACAAATGGCAACCTTGGCAAAGTCCAACCCTCACCAGAAACGAGGGACCCCGAGTACTCCATACTCATGGAGTACACCCCAAAGGACCTCCCCAGGGATGTGGTCAAAGGCCTTCTCCAGATCAGGCATATTAAATATATAAAATCCAGTATATTTTAACAACCAGAAGTGAGAGACTAATTTAGAAGAAATCCAGGCAAGAGTAAGTGAAAAAAAAAACAATTTTTTTCATATTGGCTTACTAGATAAAGCATTAGAAAGATTAAAAATCCAGGCAGTTTTTTTTTTCTGCCACCTGAAGTCTTTTGCTAGCCTAAATTACTGTGGAGACAAAACATTTGTTTAATATTATTTTTAACCCTTTAAAAATTTTAGAGGTCTACTTTAAACAAACATTTTTAAGTTGTTACTCAAAGAAGTGTTTGACCATTTACGACTTTAGCATTCCTTGATGAGCAGACTGACAGCTCAGTACAGTAGTTCAGTACGGATCACATCATCTGCAAACTGACCTTTTTGACTGGCCATATTGTTTTTTTAACCTATTTGACCAGCTTATTATATGTGCACTAACACACAGCCGTTTAACTCAATAATAATTACATGCTTAATTGATAGGGACAGAGCAAAAAAAAAAAAAGAATTTGAAGTGCAACTAATGCATGGTTATTGGTCATCTGGCTAGTAAATCATTTGCACGCCAGGTCTCTAAGATAAAATAATTACAAGCAATAACATAAAAATATGAAAAACATACAAGACACATAAACCGGACTATAAACAAAAGTTTCAAAAATTGATCAAATCTTTGCAGTTTTTAAAAGATTTCAGCAAATGTTTTACTTTATTTTTGAAGACTTTTAGGTCTGTGGGGTTTTTTGATTGGGCAAGTATAATGTTCCAGATCTGAGGACCTTTTACTATGAATGAGCACTGTGCAAATGTGGTTCTACATTTGGCTGGTCTGCAGCGCCTCTGTATTAGTGACACCTTGCATGCTATATGTTTGTACCATGAAGCATACATTTTCAGAAGTAATGTTATAAATACTTTTAAAAACAAATTTTCAAAAAGAATAATTTATACAACTCTCAAAACTTGGAAAATTGTGCTTTTCTTGAATTTAGCCAGAGTGCAATCATTTTGGTGCACTACTTTTTTTTTTTGTTTTTATGGCAGTTGTGGCTCGTTTTTCTGACAGTAGGCTGACAGGAAAGGGGTATGAGAGAGGGGGAGAGACATGTGGCAAAGGACCACAGGTCAAATTTGAACCCGGGTAGGGCACGTCAAGGACTAGGGCCTCCTAACCTGGGTAATGCATGCTAACCACTACGCCACAGAAGCACGCCACAAAGTTCATCACTTTTAAAGCTTGGGTATAAAGAGAAAGTATACTTTTCACTGCTGGCTGGTTAGCATGGGATAAATTATAGAATAAAAGTGTCATTTAACAGCATTTAAGGGTTGACAGGATCATATTTGTGAAAAACTATTTAAATTAGTCGTGGTAGTTTTATTTTCTTTATATGGATATTAAATCTTAGGTCTTAATCAAAAATTAATCCCCAAAAATGTCAGTTTATGAATTAGTTCATAATTAATTTGAATGTGGAGGTTTTCAGTAGATTTCTGTTGAAATGAAAGGCATATGGAGGATGTTTCAGAACAATTTAAAGACAGACGATTATGTTTCAACAATTTGAGAAATGTACATATCAATGTTAGGCTATGGTCTTATAGTCCTGCAGACACAGGCAATCTTAGCTGGAGGGCAGAGCATACATGAACTACTGAAGCTAATACAAATCACATGACAAGAGAGTAAGACTTTAATGCAGAGATGAGTAGGCAGAGGCAGGTATAAGTAGGCTGGTGAACAGGTGGGCTGAGTAACTAATTAGTGGGAACAGGTGGAGAAAATCTAGAGTGGGGTGGAGGCTGGAGGCAGACTGAGCTGGTAGGATAACCGCTGGTGGCTGAATAGTGACAGGGTGAAAAGAAAAAGTCATCATAAGTCAAAACCAAACTAAACCAGAACTATGACATATATATGTCTCACATACATCAGAATACGTTCTCCCTTTCCAGTATGTCTTTCTTTTCAGAAGCAAAAGTATCCATGGATGGCAATCAAATTTTCAGGAATATTAGAACTTTCACTTATTGCTAGGAAGTCCAATTTAGAGTCAGTAAATAAATGTTTGACTTCATCTCGTTTGCAAACTAGACTCCTTATGTTTTTCTGGCCTTCAAGAATTCCCCATGGTTTGCAGTCATAATCCCAAATAACCTTTGCATGGTTAACGTTGGTCTATTAAGTTTTTTTTTTAGACCAACCCATTGTGATGCCACTTTTGAAGTTGTGCCATAAGTGATTAAACATTCCGTAAAAAATCTAAATTGGAAAATGTGCCATGTATATATTTACATCTACTTTCACTTAGATACGCCAAAATAAAATTATGTCTTGCCTATAGTTTTCAGTGGTCACCTAAATAGGAAATAAAATTCAGTTATGCTAACAAATACTGTACCATCATTTAGATTAAATGGCGCAATGGAACCAACTTTATATGCAATTAGATGCCTGTATCAGCCTGACACATTCTCACCAATTTTCTTTGCAAAACAGACTAGATAGAGAGGTTCGGTTAATATAAGTCAAAGCGAACTAAAATATGTACTGGAGATTGTAGGTGTATTGTAGATGGAGTCAAATATTGTAAGCCTTTTTTTATTGTGATTTTAAACATTTACTTTTTACAAATTATCAACACTCTAAATTTTGTGAATTGAATGAAAAGTATATTATTAGATTTTATCTCTATCTATGTAGATATAGATAAAAAATACTTTATTAAATGTCTTAACAAGCATTTTGATTATTTTTTCAAGCAGTTGTTGTAGATGTTTATACTGTAGCTGTAGGCAGAATGGATTTTCTGTAATTCTGTCTTGCACTGGATCTGGAGAAGCCTTTGACTGAAGACACTCTGTTGGTGTTCAACACTCTTCTAAAGAGGATGCTCACTGTTGTCCATAATATTATTTTAATGAAGAATTAATCTCCAGAGGATCTAGAGGAGTTTCTGGGACAGAGTTGGCCTTTATTTGCTTTTTGAGCTTCTTTAAGTCATTTTCTCTGATGCTGTTACTCTAGCAGATGGTGGCAGACATGACGTAGCTGGAGTCATTGCATAGAGAGCCACAACACAGAAAAATCCTACACATGAGCTACACATGTTCAATTCCTCATGTCAAGCCACTTCTGAACCAGAAACAAGGTCAAAAGCATTCTTTTGGGGCTAAGGAGAAAAGCACTGCAGAATCATGGTCAGAAGTCCTCTTTTTAGATAAAAGTAAAATCTGCATTTAATTAGAAATCGAGGTCACAGGGTTTGGAGAAAGAGTGGAGAGGCAAAGAAAACATCTTGCTATTAGTTCAGTGTGATATTTTCACAGTCACTGAGGTTTTAGGAAAGAGTCTGAGGAACGCTATCAAGAAAATGATGAGGGACACTAGTCCCAACAATGTGAATGACTTGAGGGTCAATATTAATTTAACATGGGGTTCATTTATTTTTCAGCAGTACTACAAACTTATGGGCTCCATGCAATTCTGTGCTGATTAAGTAATTCATACAAATGGAGGCCAAACTAAGTTCGACAATTTTAAGAATCCTGACATCTCTGTTTAAAATGTGTTTTTTGCTGTTGAAATTTACTAGTATTCTAATCATCAAAATTAGAAGAAATTTACCCTTGAAATATCTATTTGTTTTTGTGATGAGTCTATTCAGTATATAAAATGAGTGAAAGAAATAAAAATATTTCACAATATTGTAATTTTTGGAGCTAAGCTTTGATGTCCTATCAATCATACCTTTAGGATCAAACCCTTTTCTACATCAAGTTTTAAACAAAAATATATTTAAACTTTTAGTTTAAATATTAGAGATGCTATCTAAATTGCCAATTACTAAACTACTGTAGTGATAGTGGTTCTCTAGGTCTTCCGCATTGCTAATGTTCACATTAAGAATAATTTTCCCACCAGGCGATAGGAGGAAATAAGCCAAACTGCTTCTTAGGAAGCTGCTGCACCACAGGCGCCTGCATGAGAGTAACACAAATCCCTGCTACTTTGAGAATAATTAATACAGGGATCAAGAGTAGCAAGGCAGTCTCCCCAGCCTGGCGCTGAAGAGGAGACAGGTGCCACCAGTGGACTAAGCTACTTGAGCTGCACCAATGTTCAGCAAATCAGGCCCAAGCTTGGAGAAGAAAATGTCTCTATTTACAGAGGCAAAAAGAAACAAATTATTGACAAATCCTGCATTACATAGTGGGAGGTTTGGGCTGCTCATTATATTATACATGCACTCTTTTCCCCCAACACATGGAACCAGTAGTTGACCAAAAAATATTGTATTTAGTCAGTTTTTATCTGATATATATATATATATAT
>NW_015151577.1:85403-89872 GCF_000732505.1 Cyprinodon variegatus | reverse complement strand
ATATATATATATATATATATATAAGCTACACAAACTTACTTACTACAGGGTATTATGTGAGGCTTGGAGTTGCTCTCCAAGCCTCACATAAGGCTCAATGATGCTGTAGATTTTAAAATTTTTATAGAAAGAAGAATCCTGACCATGGTCACTCTAATAATGCAAAAGTGAAAAAAAAAAGAGTGACAGTTCCCTCAACAAAAAAGAAAACCTTCTGGTTCAAGGCCCTTCATTGTTGGTTTGGCCTTTTTATGCAGATATGGAAAACCAGACAGCTGAGATGTCTCCATGTCAGATTTTCTATTTTCTTTTGTATTTTGATCTTAGATTATCTTTCCATCCTGTCTTGGCACTTCTGCAGCCAGAAATACTGTGGTCAGAAGGCTTACACAACAAGTGATGGGATAGCTGTCCTTCAACTGGAAAATCCCGCCTTGATCCCTGATACTGGCGTATGATTGACTTGTACATTTGTGGATTGTTTGTGGCTGTTGTGCATTGGTGAGATTAAACAGAGTTAAACTTTACTTTACATAACCACAACATTGCTGCACTGCAATACGAACAATTGTGTTTCATCTTACACTTTATGTCATCAATAATTTTTGTTGAATAATTGAATGCAGGGATGTCTTATCACAATTCTAAAATTATACATTCCAGATTGTCAAAAAGTCTTGGCTAGCCGGTTTTAGATTGGATATTACAGTTTTCATGGCTTGGCTTGTCCACAGTTATTAGTTTGTTTAATTTTCATGTGTTGTCTTCAGGGTCAACTCAGTGACTTTGTGTTTAGTTCCTCCATTTGGGAAACGTGAAAGTACCTGGGGGCCCTACACACCAAGAAAGACAGCTGTGCCTGCTCGGGACTGGAAAGTGTTTATTTTATTAGGCCTTTTTTTCTTTTTGTTTTGGATTGGACAACTATCTCTAATTTTATCTTTGAAAATTCAACCAATCCAACCAACAAGTGAAGATGACGTGCTAGTCAACAACAAATAAAGGAGATGGGTTGCTGAAGCAATTCATTTATGTTGGAAAGCTAAGTCTGAAGTCAACAATAGACTAAACAGTTACTTTGGAGCAGGTTGACCAGACATCCCCGATTTCCGGGTACAGTCCCTGTTTTGGACCACCTGTCCCCAGCTAAACCTGTTCCTGGAAATGTCCTTGATTTGACAGTTTTTGTATCGGGTGGGGGGAAATGTTGTGTGTAGGCTCTTATTATGGTAAAAGAGCACATGAGCATGTTGCGGGCAGAAGCAGCTGTTAGCTGAAATTTGGAATCACAACCCAACACACCTGATGGGGAGTTGCCATGTTATGTTGAGTGTGTTAATCAATTTATTTTATTTGGATTGAGCTGATCCTGTGATAAATATTTGCTTCATGTCCAGTTTAAAAAATAATTCTTAAAAAGAAGAAAGGCAAGACCAGGGATTACTGCTGGTATGAGTAAAATAGACTCAGATAGAAAACTCCTTGTAAGGCGCTAAACGTTGGTTCTCCAGGGATCAACAAGGGTTTATCTAAAGATGTCTTAGAAGTGATTGGTGACATTTAGTTTATATTTAAGAAATTTAGTTATTATACCTTGTTTTTCTGATTTATGGTTGTGATTTATGATCATAGGTGTGCTTTTCTACCACTCACTTTGGATATAAGAACATTTCTCAAGAAAAATAGGAGTCAGCTGCAGGAAAACCTATCTAATGTTCTTTTTTGTTCATTTTGTTCTGTTTTTGCTTCTAGCTCCAAACATTATCCGAAATAAATATTAATTAGCATTTTTAGTATTTAATCAGATTAGATAATAATAATGTTTTCCTGTTGTACGTTCAAATTTTTTGGAAGTGTCTCTCTTTTAAAATGGTGTAAGAATGAAAGATGAGGAGAGAGAGAAAAAGATAGGAAGAAAGAATACTGAATGAGAGTGGAGGAAAACTGGAACACTGAGGGGGAGAACAGTTGAAGAGAAGGAAGAAAAATCTATATAGAAGAGTAAAACAGAGAGGAGACAGAAGTCAGGAATGGGCTAAAAAAGAAAAGAATGTAGAGAGGGAAGAAGACAGAGAAGACTGAATGGACCAGATGTTTGTATTTACTTTATTTGATTTTTCTTTTCCTCATGTCACTCTCCCCTTAGGGGGATGCGGGGCTCTTTAGGCCCTAAAAATTGGAAAGCCCCGCTAACAACCCTTGACCCCGTCACTCTCTCTCTCAACTCAGAGACACAGTTCTAGTTTTCTATATATAAAAAAAACACTATTGATTTATTCATTTTATTAATCTTGAGAAAATGCTACCAGTGTTAAAAGACATATTCCTATCTTTTACAGTTGATTTTTGTTCAAACATTGATACACTTTTAAAAATAAGTGAAACCATTACTGTCCCTGTTTCCTAATTTCATCTTGATAAATTGTACCTTTTAAAATCTTTTTATTTTTTATTTTATGAGCTGGAAATGTCACCAGATTTGATTTCAGAAATCTGGTCACCTTAGTTTGGAGGGTTAGCTTCACTAGATGCAGAAACAAGGAGTGTAACTTTGCCAGTTCGAAGAAACGTGAGTAGAGACATCACAGTTACAACACCAGCACACCATATTCATGGTCCCTACTTATACCTCTATTTCTCTGTCTTGACCACTTGCCTATGCCACTTGAAAAGGGATCTATCGTTGAATGAGTCATGTTACCTAGAGAAGTCTGAGCTCCCGTTAAATGAGAGCTAATCCTAAAAGGTTGTTGTTAGGAAACAAAGCAGATATGTCTTCACATGTATCTTGACGGCTTTTCAGTCCACCATCTTTTAGCAGTTGGACTGGCTCATGCAAGGATCATTCGAGGATTGTATCATTACAGTGAGTCAAAGACGAGGCCCTCACTCTTGATTCCAGAGATTGATCATGTCAGCTACATGTCCCATCAAAAGTGTCACAGGTAGCTAAACCAAACTTGTAAATATAGCCTGTGGCCTGGGCTGCCTGTCACAACTCCAGTCCTGCGTGCGGATGACGTCATACACGCGCCGCTTCATTTTTAAAAGATATAAATATAAAAAATATAACCGCGGATATCAGGGGGGCACTGATTCGCCTACATGTTATGAATGCTGGCGTACCATAAATGATAAATTATGGACAGTTTAGTTTGTGCCTTCAAGTCGCTTGCCCATAGCAAGACGTTACTTACCGTAGATATAATCTTATGGAATATCTTCAGAACAGCTCCAAATGACACAAAACTCATATGGGTGAGAAGAACATGATGCAATGTCGTCAAATCAAGGGCCCAATGTAAAAAAAAAAAATGTGTTTCCCTTTAACACTAGGCTCTGAGAAATCAAAACAAAATAGAGAAACAGTCTTTTATGCTCATAACAGCTTAAACTGCCTTACAATATGACTGTTAGGTTAATTGGCCTCTCTAAATTCTCCTTAGGTGTGATTGTGTGTGTGAATGGTTATTTCACATGTTCATGGTTATTTGGTCCTGTGTTGCCCTGCAATGGACTGGCAACCCTGCCTCTCATCCTTAGACAGCTAAAGATAGGCACAAGCACCTCTCGGGACCCCAGCTGGGATAAAGCGTGATGGAAAATGCATGGATAGTAACTGAATTTAATTATTAAGGGCTTTTTGGCATATCTAGCCAAGAGACGCCAGTCCAAAGCTAAGCCTATGTAGCGCTTATTTAAGATGTTTAAGTAATGTTCAGCTGTTCTGGTTATTAGTCAACATTTTGTGAATAACTCTGGGTGGCATTCCGCAAGTATTTGTAGTTACATTTGTTTTGCTAGTTAAATTGATAAACTCCTTCCTTTAGCCACAATCTCAGCTATGATGTTTTTTAGTCTTCTGCAGAAAGAATTGGACTATAAATCACATGGCAAGTAATATCACACATAATTCACCCTATTTAGCCATGTTCATCTTCTGGAGGATCAGGACAAAATATTAGGTGTATTACGTGAGCACTGGAAATTAGCTTCTTTCAAAAATAAAAAACAAAATAATTAAATATACCTTTCTTGAAACTAGATTGATTTATCTATAATATCTTCATTAACAGACACTCTTGTCTTTCAGCAAAATGGTCCTGGGTTTGATTCCTGGCCTAGGGATTCTCTGCATGTAGTTTGCATTTTCTGCCCATTCGGTTTTGTGTTCTCTCCGGGTACACCGAATTGTCATTTGGTGAGTGTGCCTTGTTGTGTGTGTCTCTGTGTTGCCCTGTGACAGACTAACGACCTGTCCAGGGTGTACCCTGCCTTTTGCCCATAAGACCCACTTACACTCACCGGCCACTTTATTAGGTACACCTGTCCAACTGCTCGTTAACACTTAATTTCTAAGCAGTCAATCACATGGCGGCAACTTAGTGCATTTAGGCATGTAGACATGGTCAAGACAATCTCCTGCAGTTCAAACCGAGCATCAGTATGGGGAAGAAAGGTGATTTGAG
>NW_015151577.1:80004-85048 GCF_000732505.1 Cyprinodon variegatus | reverse complement strand
TCTGAAGGCAAAAGGGGGTCCAACCCGTTACTAGCATGGGATACCTAATAAAGTGGCCGGTGAGTGTATAAGCCCACTGTGACTGACAGATAAGCATAGGAAGGTCAATGGATGGATCTTCAGTAATGCAATGTTGTCAGGATGAGTGTAGAGAAATCCTGAAAAATGTGCATGCCTATTTATAATAGTTTATCTTTATGTAAATTAGAAGTAGGGATAATATATAAACAATAAGTCACTTTAAGAATTTATATTAGCCTCTTCCTAGATGATATTATATGTATACCACCCACTATATATACAAGTGCATCAGTATCTCTCTTTATTTCTACAGTTTAAGGTAACATATGTTTACTTTGCATCTTTAGTTCTCTCTGTTGATGTAATTGATGTAGTTTTTTCATGTGCTTCTCATAAAACATGGAGAAATGCTTGAAATGAGAACATAAAACATGTTAATGTGGAGCGAAATAAAACAGGGTTTAATTGCATATTTGTATTTCCAGAATTAGACGGATAATTCTCTGCATTGACAGTACTGACCAGCCTTAAAGTCATCACCAGGTCTTGGTGGAGTGGAAGACCAGTGGCTGAATGACTCCATAAACAATGAGGTTGGCTCTTGAGCCTTTTAAGTAAACTATGCATTTTCCTTTATGTCTAACTGTCATGCTCTCTCAGAGCCTCCCTCTTTGAGCCTGAATATAGACACAAGATCACCAGAGAAATACAAAAGAAATTGGTGAAAATTATGGATATATTGCTAGATGTGGGGAAAACTGGTTGTTTCATTTGTTGTGCTTTTATTACTGTGATGTGCATGGTCCTTACCTGTTTTAGGTTATAATAAAGTAAATATTTCTTCTCCTATTTAGATATGTCCAGTATAACTGGACTGTTTCAGTTTCATCCTACTAATTATTTACAAAACAACAAGCAGAGACAAATCCAAAGGAGTTAAAAATGACACATTTGCTTTTATGTCCAAAGCCTTGATGGACATCTACAAATGCTCCAATATATTTACATATAGAATTTAATAGAGTTTTATCTAAAAGTATTTAAGCTATTATACCAAGTAAACTGTTGTATTGCCTACTATGGGTTGTCAGATATTAGGGACCTATGAAATTCCTGTTAGATCTGGCACTAATAAAGTCTTAACTGTCCCTGTCTTACAATCACAATTAAATATATTATGCATGAATTTTGAAAATAAAAATCCAACAGATGAATTAAATTATCAAGCAGAATTAGCATCCGATTATGCATTCAAATTCTAATCATTTAAATGATGCATTTTAAGCCCATCTGGGTTAAGGGAGGATCACTGCATTAGTGAAAACAAGAAAAAAGAGAAAGAAAAATTAGTGTGCACACAAAGTTTGTTGTTTTTATATTAGTGTATGCCAGGAACAAGTTCTAGTGGAGATTAATGGATGTAGTTACAGAGCAAATACAGGTAGCTAGTGTAAGAGAAAATGCAAAAAATGGCGTCTGATTGAATCAGTTGACTCACTGTTTGGTCCTTTGATAGGAAAATGCAGAAAATAAAAGATTCAAACAATCAATCAAATTGAACTGGGGAAACAAGTTTTCACTCCAAAACACTATAGTACATTTGCAGATTTGTAGAAATGAAGAAAACAGAGAATGTTTAATAAAAAAAGAAGGTTTTAGTGGTTTTAAACCTCCAAAAGCCTCCCATACAACATCTAAAGTCATCCATGAGCAGCAGTCTCAGAATGTTTCCAAATATTATTTTGATATGAGATGCAGAAGACAAGAGCAGCAGGTGGTATGCATGATACATTGGTTGCAAACATTACGATTTCCAGTGTTCCGAGAATGTCATTTCTGAAAAAAAAAAAAAAAAGCCAAACAAAGCCCAGAGCCAAAAGAACATTATGATTAATAAACGGAAACTTAGGGAAAAAATAATACAACGTTTTTGACATTTGCCATCACGTTCTACTCTGATCAGCAGGTGAAGGATTGTCCAATGTTCTTTTTTTAATCAAAACTCCCCACAGCAATATAAAGTATAATTCTTCAATCATTGAGTTATACTGAAATTTTTGCTATTAACAGAATCCAGAGAACAATGTTTAACTTAGTAATAACTAAGTTGAGAACAAACCATAGAATTATAACTCCTGATTTTTAGAATATTAGAATATGTAGTTTGTTTGCACTTAGAGGCTTAGCTAATAAGTTTAATGTTGGGGCATGTTTAGGATAATGATGTAGTCTTCACTAGATGATTCATGAAAGATTCATATACTGGTCACCTCTTTGAAGACTTTGAAGAAGATTTATATTGTCAAAGCAGATAATTATCCCTCTCAAAGTACAGTTTGCACCTTGATTTATTCAGCACCACACTGACATGTTGCTTTTTTTTTTTTTTTTTTACTAATTCCAAGCATTTCTCCACAAGGAAGGAGGAGGCTAATCTACATCATAAAATTGACATAATGTTAAGGTATCCTTCCCAAATTTGATTTTTAATTCAGGGAGATAAGTGTAAGGTTTGTGCACATGTGACTCATACTCATTAGGAAAAACAGAGGAAAATTGCTCTTCTTCTGACTACCTGACAGTTCTTTAGAGCAGTGGTTCCCAACCTTTTTTGACTTGTCTACCCCCTTGGCCATTTTATTATACATGAGTACCCCCTTGGTTAACATGTTGATACTTTTCCAAAAGTAGAAATAAAACTGATTATAAAATGAAAACTGATTAATTTCCTTAACTTGAACGGTTAATGCTCAGACATTTCATTGTTTTCAATTAGAATACAAAAATAACATAAATATGCAGCTGCTTTGGTGCGTTCTTCTCTCTTCTTGTGTCTCTTTTGTTTGTCCTCATCTACCCGCTCTCACTCGCAGAGAAGTAGTGTAAGTACACTGCACTGATCTCCACTCTAGGCTTTCATGTAAATTTTGATTATGTAGATTATAGAAATATACATATTTAGACACAAATAGTTTCCAGGTGAGAGGCTCTGGTTGGGTAAAGTGGGTGTGGTATATAAGAAGCTGCGTCCAGCTTCTTATTTTCGTTGATAAAATTTTTTTTTATTTTTCATTAGGGTCCAAACAGAGCAAAATTGATCCTAATTTTATTTTATTTCTTTATCTGGGATGTTAAATATTAAATGTTTTCATATATCCCTACAATGCATTGGTGGACCACTAGGTGTACTAGTTCCCCTGGTTGGGAATCTCTGCTTTAGAGGTGGAAGGGGCTTGCAGCAGCACTCACTACTCGCTGAAAGATATAGGCTTGTAAATGGCCTTGACACATGGGGGCTCTGTCTCCAATCCATTCAGAACTTGTGCCATGAGAAAGCTTTTTGAGAAAGCTACTTTATCCTTGTCACCAAGTAAAAATAAAAGTGAGGGTTTCACTAACTGATCAAAAATTAGATTAGAGTTTGTTATACACATAACAATCTGCAACTGTTTTTAACATGGAGGAAAAAAAAATTCCCTCTGTCTGACCTTTTTTTAAATTATTTCATTCAGTTCTAGTAAGATCGTAAGTCTTTTCATTCTTGCTGCCATGTTTGTTAAGGACTGTTTTGAAAATGTATAAATCCCTAGTATATCATAATTGATCATATTTGTGACATAGGAGCACGATAAGCAGCTGCTACCTTCGCCATAGTGTCCTGTGTGTTGGGATCCAGCTCACTGATTTTTAAAACCATCTGTCGCTGTCATTTTCCACTCCCCTTTTGTTAGGTCTGTTATTCAGAGCAAACATTTCTTCATTGTCACCAAAGTCTCCAACAAAACAGAAGAAAGTCGCAAGATGTGTTGCTTGTCGCTATTTTGTAAAATAAAGTCGGTAGACGGGTCTGAAATGTCACTGAATTGTAAAACCACTAAGTTGGCAAAACTGATAGGAACGGGTTCCAATGTCATATTTGGTTATTATGGTTTCACATAACACTCCCTAGTTGCAAGCATTTTCATCATGCAATAATTCCTATGGGAGGAGGTGCACAGAAGTTAAAATTCGAATATTTCTTGCTGCCCTATAGTGTTTGACTCATTTTAAGGAGCAGTTGACAGTTTAATGGTTGAGATCACTTGCAAGTGCAACTAGATCCAGGATGGTTTTATTTAGCCTACTGAGGTGACATCAGTTACAGTGATGTGAAAGGTATTCCAGTCTCTGATGCCAGAGGGACTTCATACCTTTGACATTGTCAGCTCTTGCTGAACTGGCTGCAGGGGGCTTGACATTATTCATGTATGTTTTTATTTTTAGTTGCACCATATCAATTGAATGCTCTGAACTACCATATCAATCCATTTTTGCACCATGTCTTTTCTCCCACTTACATTTGATCACTGCTGCACTTGGTAATGGAATCTCTAAAAGCTGTACATACACTCTGTGTATACAAACTGACAACAAAAGTTGTCTAAGTCTTATATGTATCTTTACCTCATGCTTACATAGTTTACAAAAGTTTGACTTAAGATTTTCTGGTCAGATCCCTCCATACCCAGAACAAATAAAAACTAAGCATGGCCTTAAAAGATACCAGTAAAAATCAAAGTTTCCCCTCTATATATTAGTATTCATGTTTCATTGTTGTATGCATGTGCTAAACACACTTCTATGTCATTATCTGTTTTGTTTATCAAAATAATGAACTACGATTTATTGTTTCCTTTAAAAAAGGAAATATTTACACTTACTACACACCTCACGGTCAGAGGCACTTGAGCTAACAGGAAAAAAAGACGGAAAAGCAATGAAAAAAAGGGACCTAGAGAAGAATTGGGAAAGCCAGCATGGAGGTTTTCCAAGAGTTTTTATCTGGAGAGAACACCCGCTTTGGGTCAAAGACTTAACACTGCAAAAATGTAAGCCATTATGTTCTACAATATTTTTTTTTTTTTTTTTTGTGGAATTAAACAGATAAGTGAGACATTTTGCCAATGGAATAAAACAATTTATATATATATATATATATATATATATATATATATATATATATATATATATATATATATATATA